>NC_068565.1:35570315-35871065 GCF_025698545.1 Gossypium raimondii
ATAATTTTATTCATTTTAGTCTAAAAACACATAAATGGGCAAATTACCATTTTTCCCCTGACATTTTACACTTTTTACAATTTAGTCCCTATTGCATAAAACACAAAATATGCAAAATTTAACTACACTATAGCTTGACCGAATCTTACCCATATTCATCTAAGTCCACACATTTTATTTATTTCACATTTTAGTCCCTAAAATATTATTTTGTAATTTAGCCCTAATTACTCAATTTCATCAAAAATTCCAATACAAAACATATTAATCTAAAACATTTCTTTCATTATTCATCATCAAACATCACAAAACACAAATATTCATCAATGGAATAACTCAAAATATTCATCAAAATAAAAATTCAAGCATGGGTCTTGTAGTACTCAAAGCAACGATTACAAAAACGAAAAAATTATCAAAAACCAAAATAAAAACTAACCTTAATCAAGCTAGATAAGTGTTGAAACCCTAAATGCCATGGATGTTTTGTTTCTTTGCAACATTCGGCCAACTAAAGATGATATTAGCTTGTTTTAAGTTTTGTTTTATTATAATATACATTATTTATTCATTTACTTATTTAAACTTTTATTTAATAGACAAAACTTATACATCTATTAAGGTTACATTAGTCCTTTGCCGCCCACTAACTTATATAATGGCTTAATTGCATCATAAAACCTCCAAATTATAAAGACAACAACAATTAGGCAATTTCATATTTAACCATCAAATTTTTATTTTACGTGATTAAGCCCTTTTTCTCAAATTAAGCACACAAACAATAAAATTAATTCACGAAACTTTCACCCATGTTAATTCACACATAATTAACCTAGAAAATAATATTAAAATATTTTTCAAACTTGGATTTGTGGTCCTGAAACCACTATTTAGATTAGGGTCAAAAATCAGGCTATTACAAAAAACCATGGTGGTTATGTAACCTTTGGTGATGGCAAGAAAAGTAGAATTCTTGGAAAAATGAATTTTTAATGTTCTTGGTTTACCTAAACTAAATAATTTTTTTTTTCTTATTAATGGATCGATGGCTAATTTAATTAGTATCAGTTAGTTATGTGACCAGGGTATGCTTGTCAATTTCACTAAAGACAGGTGTTGTGTTATTTCTAAGCTGAAAGATAGTGTCATGGATGTAGCAAGAACCCTTGACAATTACTACATGGTCATTCAACCATCTTGGTGCAATAAAACTAAGATAATTGAACTAGATTTGTGGCATGAAAATCTTAGGCACATTATTACAAAGGTCTGAAATGACTAGTCAAATATGAGGTTGTGAGAGGAATGCCTAAGTTAAGGGGAGTACTGCCTAAGGTCTATGGAAATTGACTCAGAGGAGGGAAACACAATGAGTCACGCAACCAGTTACAGTTGGTCTAAACTAGTGCTCCATTAAAGTTACTTTATATGGATCTAATTAGGCTAATGCAAACCGAGAGTATTGGTGGTAAGAGATACATTTTTGTCTATGTTGATGATTATTCTAAACTTACTTGGGTGAGGTTTCTCATGGAAAAATTACATGATTTTGGAAAATTAAAAAACCTATGTAGAATGCTGGTGAATAAGAAGGGGAGTACCATTGACACATTTGTGATAATCAAAAGTGATCATAGCCGAGAATTTGAGAATGAGGCGTTCTTAGAATTCTGTAATGAAGAAGGCATAATGTGGGAATTTTCAATTACAAAAACGCCATAGCAAAATGGTTTAGTTGAGAGGAATAACAAGAATATTCAAGAAATGACACAAGTTTTGTTGAACAGTAAGAACATTTCACATAAGTTCTGGGATGAGGTTGTCAACAAAACTGTTTATGTCATCAATAAAGTTTGCTTGAGAACAAAGATACGTATGACTCACTATGAAATGTGAAAAGGAAGGAAACCAAATGTGAAGTACTTTCATGTCTTTGAAAGTATCTATTACACTTTTAAAGATAGAGAGTATCAAAGGAAGTCCAATTCCAAGAGTGATGAAGGAATTTTCCTAGGCTACTCAAATTCTAGTAAGGCATTTTGTGTTTACAACAAGTGAACTTAGAAGGTAATGGAGTCTATTAATGTTGTTATTAATGATGAATATATTCAGAAGGATGCTACTTTTGAAGATGGAGAAGTGGCACAACCAGTGCTTGAACTAATGCCTAGTCCTTTAGGCATTCTACAAGTGACTGATAAACCTAAAGGAGAATTCCATACGATCCAGGAATCAAGTGGAAAGGGCTACTCAAATAATAATGTTTATCAATTATAATCATTTTTCAGAGTCAAGAAAAGTCATGCAATTAGTGATATGATTAGTGATATTGTTGGAAAAATCCGATTAAGAAAACGATTTTCAGTTACAGTGGAAGTTTAAAATTTTGAAAACCAAGCCGGTTTGTTATATTTATAGCAATAAATTTTCCCGAAAAGTACTTGTGCTTTGAACGAGACAGATTTAAATCATTCCCAACTTTTAACCGAACAACCTTCTCCGCTATCTTCATATCCCGAATTGTGCCGAGTGTGGGCCTGAACAACACGAACCAAGCATAGAACAAGAAACTGAATTATTACTTTTAGTGGGAAAGTAATTTCTCTCTCTATAAACAAAAAATGTTTATTATTCTAAAAAATAGAATTTATGCTTAGGAATAAATTCTCCTTAATTTTTTAGCAGAATAACAATGTATTGATCAAATATATTTTTCTCTACCAGAAGTGTCTATTTATGAAGCGAGATAGGAGAATACTGGTTGAATAAGAATAACACAAAAAAATATTTATTTAATAAAAAACACCCCCTAGTCCAACTAGGAGAGAAAGGGGGAGGGAGTGACACACCCTAAATAATAACACCAAAGTTGTTGCCCCTCTCATGTAATATGAGGGGATTTAGTCTTAACTCGTATTGAGTCCATTTATATGTGCTTCTTAGACTTTCAAAATGCAATAAAACAACACAAGCGTTTCAACCAGTGGCGGAGCCAAGGGGCAAGTAGGGGCCTTGGCCTCCCCTAAAATAGAAAATTTTCCATTTAAGCCATTTATAGTTTATAAAATTTTAAATTAATAACAGTAAAATTACACTTTAACCTCCAAAAATAATAAAATTAAAATTGATTTAGTCCTTTAAAAATTATAGATACAGACTATTAAAATAGTAAAATTACATTTTACTATCGTAAAAATATACAATTTAATTCCGACTCTCTAAATTTTTTTCCTGACTCCACTACTTATTTCAACAACTCTAACCTACTTAAAAAAAAGCAGAAATGAGAAACTCGTGTCATATGACAATTCAATTATATATCAGGAAGTAAGCTTGATTTTGATTCATAATTAATATATTAAGTTAAAATATACATTATACGTCATTCGATAGACTTTTAGAACTTTATGTGTTTTCTAATTTTTAAAAATATTTTATCAAAATTATGATACGAATTTTATTTTAAAGCATCCCACCTCATAAAGCATTCATAAAAATAATTAACTTTTCATGAATTATAAAACATACATAAAAGTTAATCTCAACCACTAAAGACATTCCAGAAAAAATCATGGTGGATAAAATTTTATCCCATCAATTATTAGTGTTAAATTAAGAAAATGACAATAAACTTTGGAGGAAGTTTTGGAAAATTTTAATTCTAAAGTTAAAGTCAAATCATATATAAAGATAGATTTATTGGAGTTTTTAAGTCGGGATATAATTTTCGTGTTTTAATTTGGTGATTTTAGTTTTATATTTTTGAATTTTAAAATTTTAATCAGATTAAATGGTATTATTAAATTCATTATATTATGCTATTTTAAAATCTTATGCAATATCATATGTGTAATGTTATGTCAATTGCTATTTTTACATATTATTTCTAAAAAACCTTATTAATAGATTTGACAATTGTTGTTTGCATCAATACTAGTATTCCAAAATTTGATGGTATAATAACCAAGAATGATCAAATTAAAAATATAGATTAAATTTATAACTTTATGTGTAGAATAATACTAATAACGGAATATAACCAAAGGGATTTAAGTGCTAAAGTTTGGGTATGGATTGAAATTTTACAATTTGAAACATACTTGAATAAAAATAACGAATTCAATAAGTAAATGGACTAAAATTAACTAAATTAAAGTAAATGAACTAAATTCACACTTTATACATGGTATATAGATCACTAGAAGGATTTAACCTTTTTCCAACAATTCAATTATTTATTTAGTGAAATATACTTTTGATGATTGATTATAATTTTAAGTGTTTTGTAATAATTGTAACTGCTACATTAATTTAAAAAAAGTGTTATAATCAACATCGATAATGACAGTAGGAGTTTTCGCAAAGTAATAGGAAAGAAAAAAAGGAATATACAGATTTTTACGTAGAAAACTCTTATCGAGAAAAAAGTACGAGCAGAGGAGAAGAAATTCACTATGTTGAAAAACACATAATACAAGAGGAGTTCAACTGCATCTATTTAAGGGTTAAACAAACATGTTATAATCAATCTCTAAAGTATAATCTTATATGGATCTAACTTGTGCGGCATGGTCCGTACCGCCCTATTTGCCTTTCTATTTTATTTTTTTAACAAGTGACGGGATTCATGTCACACAATTCTAACAAAAAATTATCCAAATATCCTTAAAAATAGTTACTTGAATATAATTTATTTATACAATATTTAAATTGCTCATAATCCCCTAAAATTTTAAATTGAAAGATATTATACTCTTAACTCATTCAAATTTATATCTTTTACATTGAAAAATAATAATACCAACTACATTAAAATGGGTAAACTACTAAAGTAGTCACTTTTGTTTACCTCACGTTAAATTTTAGGTATTTATGTTTAAAATGTTACGTTTTAGTCACTTACATTATTGTGTTGTAACATTTTAGTCACTGAGCCGTTAATTGCTATCAATGGTGTAACGATAAGCTGACGTGGCACGTTAAATCATCATTTCAATCAAAAAATTTAGGTTAAATTTTACAATTGGTCCCTATATTTTTTTCATTTTGAGTAATTTAATTTTTTCTTTTATGTTCTTTTAACTCTTTTTTTTTTCCATTCTCTTCTGCTTCTCCCTTTGTTTTCCTCCCTTTTTCATTTCTTTTAATGTAGTTTTTCTATGTTTTCCATTTGATAAAACTAGTCCACAAACTTACCTCACTTGAAAAAATTAAATTGTTCAAAAAAAATAAAAGTGTAAGGACTAGTTTTAACAATTGGAAAACATAGGAAAACCTACGTTAAAAGAAATGGAGAATGTGGGAAAACAGAGGGAGAAACAAAAGAAAATGAAAAAAAAGTTAAAAAAATATAAAAGAAAAAAATTAAATTGCTCAAAATAAAAAAAGTATGGGGACCGATTGTATAAATTAACCTAGAATTTTTGTTTAAAATGATGACTTAACGTGTCACATTAGTTTACCGTTACATTGTTAATGACAATTAACGAAACACTAATGGCGATATTCTTGATGGAATCAACAAATAAACGAGTTGGGTTAAGTTAGTTTGTGGTCAGGGCAGAGCAATGGGCTGGTAGAGGCTTCCACGTTTCTTAAAATGAAAAAACAAGTTCATTGAATTATTTTATAATTTATAAAATTTTAAATTAATAATAAAATTATATTTTGATTTTAAAAATTATAAAATTTTGATTTAATCATTTAAAAATTATAAAAATATAAACTATTAAAATAATATAATTACATTTTTACTATAATAAAAATATGTAATTTAATTCTGATATACTAAAATTTTTTTGGATTTCACCTCTATTTGTGGTGTAATGCCTAAATTTTACCCGGCCATAATAAATAAAAATAATAAAAGTCCAGTTTATTTTTTTACAAAGCCAAAACAAAATATTTGGCCCAGAATACAAGGCCCAAAATGAACAAAGCAGAGGCCCGAAACTTGTGGCCTAAAACAGATGAAGAAACCCTAGGGTTTCTAAGGATCAACAGCGCCGCAAGCCAAGTCTCGCACGAGCCACGTCCTCGATCTTCATACCTGCGCATCAAGAAAGAAACAAACAGTATATGAAAAGAAAAATCAAGGATTTACAAATCAAAGATATCAACAGATTTGTTCCTTTATATTTTATTTTGATTCAGCTATAAAAAAGCCATGGATATACTGTAATAGGGAATCGAAAATCAATAAAAAAAGCAAGTATTTTTCACAGCAAACACAAAGGATACATACGGAGAAAAATCAATCGAAGAAATTGAAGGTTGATTTTTTATTTCAAACTTTGCTTCTATTTTCATTTCGAGATTTCTATTTTTTTTTGCATACTGTAATAGATAAAAAGGAAAGTATAAAAGAAAAAAGGAAAAGGGTGAAGGAACTCAACTTTGGTTCGGATCTGCGACGCCGTAGGGACGATCGAGGGAGCCACCCCCGAGGATCGGTGGCCTGAAACCGAAGGGTTTTTTGACTTCTTTGCGGTTTTTCGTTAATATTTTGAAAGTTCCAAACCCAGATTTGGGTTCAGAGGGGTCGAGAGAGTTGAATAGGGGATTTTCCCCTTTTTCGGCCATCGCAGACGGCGGTGCCGGTGCTGGAGATCGGCAGCCAGCGCGGTGGCCGATGACCGATCGATGACTGGACTGGAGGCCGGACGACTAGGGGCGAGAGAGTTTTTTTTGAAGGATTTTTTTGTTTTTTTAAAAAAAGAAATGAAAAATGAAATTTTTGAACCGAATTTGGCTTAAATAGCCTAGTGAAACGATGCCGTTTCACTTGGCCTCCCTAGGTGCCAAAACGGTGTCGTTTTGAGGAGCCCGACCCGAAATCGACCCGACTAGGCCTAGGATCCGCGTGTTTTTGAGTGGAGGGGTAAATTGCGCTTTTAGCCCCTCCGCCTTTTTAATATTTTACAATTAGGTTTTTTATTTTTTAATTCGCCCTTTAATTTATTTTGAATTTCAATTTAGCCTTTCTTGAATGACGCCGTTTTAGAGGAGAAGGGAAAATTTTCCTTCCAGTCCCTCTTTGTTTTTTGCGCGTTCAATTTAGTGCTTTATCTTTACTTATTTGCGGATTCACCCTGGATTTTTTATCTGCAGTTCAATTTAGTTCTTTTTTATTTTTTTATTTTTTTTAAATTAATTAAATAATGTAATTATTTTTTATATATGTAATTATTTTTAATTTATATATATACATGTATATTTATTGTTTTCTTATACACATATTTGTTTTCAAACTAATACTTTTCTCATATTTATATATATACACATATTTATTTTTTAGTTAATTTTGATAATGTAGATATTATTTAATTATTTTTAATATATTTTATATGTACATGTATACATATTTATTTTTCTAATGAATATTATATTCATATATATATATGTATATGTCTATGTTTTATTTATTTTCTAAAATGTTTTATTACCTACTCATATTTTTAACACTAATTTTATAATATATATATATATTTATATTCATAATGTATTATGTATTTTGTTTATGTAAATTTTATAATCCAAAATTTTATATGTAAATCCATGTGTATGTCTTTTATTCTTCACAATTTCGATGTATATATTATGTACCTTTTATTCTTTATATTTATTTCTTTCATTTGTTTATTAATTTGTGTTTTCATTTATATTTTAAAAGATTTTTTATCTTGCTCATTTATTTGATCGTTGCATGTCATTGATTTTTTTCTTTTCTTATGTATAGTAGTTTCGTTTATTTATTTGTTTATATTATTTCTATGCCATTGTTGTATTTATTATTGTTGTATTTGTTATTATGACATTTATACATACAATATAACATTAAGTCATCTTTTACTCGAATTCAAAAATAGAAAATTTTCAAAATAGAGATAATACTTGTATTTAGGATTTTCAAGAAAATTGAGCCCTAACATATTGGTTTACAATTTTCTTCGTAAAATCTAACAATCGAAAATTGCTCTTTAATCAAACAAAATAAAGCTTGTCATTTGGAATTCAACATGTTGTGTCCTAACGTATTGGATGTGACGCATTGATTTCTCGAGATAAGGATTTTTCTAAAAAATAATAAAGGAAATATTCAACGCTTAGAATTTTGAGAAATTGTGCCCTAATGTATTGGGCCGCGATTTCTTTATAAATCCTAAACAAATGAATATTCTTTTAAATTTTATTACACGAGAATTTTGGACAAACTCATTTTTGGAGAAGTAGAATATCGTGCCTAACGCATTGGGTGTGACATTTTCTTTTTCCGAAATGAGAAAGGTCTAAATAAGTAACACATTTTTAAAGTTTCTACTAAGGATCATATTTTTTAACTCTCGACATTAAGACACTAATTAATCAACTAGGTACCAATTTTTGGGCGTTACGAGGGTGCTAATCATTTCTCGTACGTAACCGACTCCCGGATCCATTTTTCTAAAACTCGTGGACCAAAGCCGTTTTTAGGTGATCCAATCACACCTCAATAAAAGATTGGTGGCGACTCCCAATTTTTCATTTTTAAATCGACAACTAAATTTTTGT
Organism: Gossypium raimondii; assembly: GCF_025698545.1. NCBI lineage: Eukaryota > Viridiplantae > Streptophyta > Magnoliopsida > Malvales > Malvaceae > Gossypium > Gossypium raimondii. The sequence goes on from NC_068565.1 coordinate 35,578,869, forward strand.
TTTTTTTCAAAAATAAAAAATGGTTTCGACAGCTTGACGACTCCACTGGGGACTTTTTAAAAAAAATAAAAGTGTCGAGCCACAAAGTTGATTAATTTTTGTCTTATGGTCGAAAAAATAAATTTTAAAAAGTTCATGATATCCTTTTGCATTCATTATTTTCTTGCTTAATTGATTTAAGTATTGTTTGCATTACACATTACATGAGTTGAATGATTTTACCCTTCTAAGTGGGGAGTGAGAAACTATTCCTTCGTGAGGTTTTCACCTCCGTATAGGATAGTGGGTCGCTTTCAGAGTACATCGGTACCTATGCCTTCGTGAGATTTTCATCTCCGTATAGTCATAGGGAAAATGTATTCCCCTGAACCGAACTTGATCTATATGAGCCTATAATGGGTGAAGATCGAAGAATCTACTGGTTCGGGTACTTTTGCCCTAGAAGTCGAACTTCATATAGTGAACCTTAGGAATCCACCTTAGGTAGAACTATTCGGAACCCTAGTAGATATTCGATTAGGTGTTTTACTATTTTTGATTATATTTTATGTTTTTATATGATACTGACTTTTTGTGTTTTATTTTGATTGCATGACATGGCATTTCATTTCACTATAAAAGGCGTCGGTTCATATTCAGTTGCTAGATAGAAAACTTATCATGGAAAAAGGGTTCTTGATAAAGTAGAGGATAATGCGGCTGTCCAAACTTGGTCTGAAACGACACAGCAAGAGAAAGGTGATAGTTTGGCTGACGGACATGTATCAGAATTATGGGATTTTACTCGTATCAGTGTAACTCAAAATAATTTGCAAGAGTTGAAGGAAATTTGGGATCAGTGGAATGACGAGGTTAGACAGTTATTTTATAATAATTATGGGGATTTGCCTTATTTTCTTGATGTGAAGGTAGACAAGCATTTGTTTCGAGCCCTCGCCCAGTTTTGGAATCCCGCTTACAGCTACTTCACATTTGGGAAGGTAGATTTGGTGCTTACAACAGAAGAATATATGGCTTTACTCTGATGTTCAAAGTTTCAAGTGGACAAGGTCTACTCAAGAGAGATAAATGTGCCAACCTTTTCGAAGAAGCTAATGAGTATAACAGGGAAGAGTGAGCAGTGGGTTGTTGTACGGATTAAGCAAAAGGGGGATAGTAAGTGCGTTCCTTGGAGGAGTTTGAAAGATGCAATTCTAACGCACCCAAACCTGAGGAAGAGGTTAGATGTCTTTGCTTTAAGTATATATGGCTTGGTTGTCTTCCCCAATAGGGCATGTTGATGAAGTAGTCACCGATTTATTCGACCGGCTTGATGAGGGGATTACACCAATTTCGATAATTTTGGCAGAAACTTTCAGCTCATTGAGTGCATGCCAGAAAGCGGGAGAGGGGAGATTCATTGGATGTGCACAGCTTCTACTCACATGGTTTCACAGTCACTTTTGGACGGTGGATAAGGTTTCGTATCGGGTTTTCTCTGAAAATTATTCACCACTAAAGGAGATAGTAGCTACGCCTAGGAGAGATGACATTTCGGAGGAGAAATGGATGGTAATTCTTCAGAATCTTCAAGAGGAGGATGTTAAGTGGAGAGCTCCTTGGTTGCTTCCAGATGAGATCCTGTGTAGGTGTGGTAATTTCGATTAGGTTCCACTGCTTGAAATTTGGGGAGCTATTGGATATGCCCCATTGTTAGTGCTAAGGCAGTATAGGTCAATTCAATTCATACCTGCGACCCAAGGAATAGCTGATTGTGAATTTTCATACAGGGATGATGGTTATAGGAAGAAGATTCAAGAGATGTCTAGCGCATGGAAACAGACTCACCGAATGAAGAGGTTAGCGGTGGATCCGATGACAACTCCTGAGTATAATGAATGGTGGGTTAGGAGAATCAACGACAATATACCCAAGATAAGTCAGGAAAACAGCCAATCAATAGAGGAATATTTGCGGGTCGTCCCTTCTGAGTTGGGAATCAGAAGACAAGATTTTGAATGAAGAAATGAGGAGCTAGAAAAGAAGATAGAATAAATGGAGGAAGAGAAGATGAACTTAAGATTAGACATATATGTTCAAAAGCTCGAAACTGAGAAATTAAGAAAAGGGAAAAACAATGTTGATGAGGAGTTGGATAGTTTGAAGGCAGATTATAAAAAGTTGCGCCTGTCAATAAGAACTGCCGGGCTGGGAAAAACTTCAGAATAGTGGCGAGCAGAAATTCGAGAAGAAAAGGACAAAGTCGATAGATGGGAACTGAAATTTCAAGAGGTTCAGACACGAAATGTGGTTTTAGAGAAGACTTTGTCAGAGAGCCAAAAGGAAAAAGTGAGCTAAAGGACAGGGTGAACGAGTTGGAAAGATCCCTTCATCAGTATCAAAATCGAAACTCTGAGATAGAATTGAGGGCAAGCTTGAGCAAGATTGAGGAGATGAAAAAAATAGAAGAGTTAGAAACGGCGTTGCAAAATTGTGAGATCCGGATCAAGTGCTTGGAAGCAAATGAAAATCGTAATAATGAACAGCTCCACTACTTTCAGAATCAAGTTAGGAGCAGAGATCATATTATGGAGGAAGTTGTGGTCAGATTAGAAGTAGCGATCACATCTGAGACTTTAGCAAAGGCAGTGACATCTTTGAGTGTGAAGTATGAATTAGAATCGGATCAAGGGCAAGAGTTAGCTTTGTTACTTAGGAAGATTAGAATTCTGAGTAATAGGGCAAAGCTTTATTTGTAATTCACTTTATGTAAAAAAATTTAATTTCTAGTAAAGTTTTCTTAAATGGAATTGAATCGAAATTGATGCCTTTTTGCATTCATTTCATGCATTGCATTTGCTTCATATGCATTAAAAAAATATTAAAAGATTCTAATTAATATCACTCATTAGTTAATCTGGAAACCAACCAACCTACCAAACACCACTACGGTACTTGATCAAAAAACTAAGGACATGGACCAAAGGATGGAAAGGCTAGAACAGTTCCAAAAGGAGATGCAGGATCAGCTTCAACAATAAATGAATGAACAGCTTGAGAAAATTCAGCAAAAAATGATGGACAAAATGTTGGAATCTCAAGGGAGTATGATGGCTCGATTAACTCAGTTGTTGACTGGAGGAACTGATAAAGGAAAGGGTTCTGTGCTCAATGTTGAAGAAGGAAACAGTGAGAGACCTGTTTATCCCCTAGGCTTTACCCCTCAGCATGCTGAGGTGTATCCGCGCAAATCTTCTGTCACCATCAAGCCTCGGCGAGCTTCGGTAGGTCTTTGTAACACCAATAAATTTTCAAGCTGGATCAGGCTCTAACCCTAGAGACAACCTTGTTAATCCTGCTATCCCTGACTTCGACGAAATAACTGAAAAAGAGAAAATGAAGGATAAATTGCCAAAACAGCTAGAAGAAAAGTATAAATGGCTAGAAGAGAAATTTAGAGCAATGGAAAGTGCTGAGAGCTACTATGGGATTGATGCTACAGAATTAAGCTTGGTTCTGGATTTAGTACTTCCTTACAAATTCAAAATGCCCGAGTTTGAGAAGTACAATGGAACTAGTAACCCCGAAGCCCATATTACCATGTTTTGTAGACGGATGACTGGGTATGTTAATAAAGATCAGCTGCTGATAAATTGTTTCCAGGATAGCCTCACAGGGGCAGCATCCAAGTGGTACAATCAACTGAGTCGTACCAAGATTAATTTATGGAGAGATTTAGCACAGGTATTCATAAAGCAGTACAATTATGTAACCGATATGGTACCTGATAGAATCACTCTACAAAACATGGAAAAGAAGCCCAGTGAAAGCTTTAGGCAATACGCACAGAGGTGGAAGGAGGTTGCCGTCCAAGTTCAGCCATCTCTTCTAGAAAGAGAGATGATAATGCTTTTCGTTAACACATTGAAAGCCCCATTTATCACACATATGTTAGGAAGTGCTACAAAAAGCTTTTCTGACATAGTTATGAATGCTGAAATGATAGAAAATGCTATCAGAAGTGGGAAGATTGATGCTGGAAAAAGTAGCAAAAGGTCGGCTTCGAAGAAGAAAGAAAATGAGGTCAACAACACAAGTTCATATAGTAAGGGATATTCAAAGACGATTACAGTGAATCAGCCAGGAAAAGTGGTTGTTAACCAACAAGGATCATCAAAACAGGGATCTGACACAAGACAAAATATGGAGAAGCTTCAATTTACGCCGATTCCAATGTCGTATAGGGAGCTATATAAGAATCTATTCAATGCACCGTGGTTTCCCCTTACTACTTGAAACCTCTGCAGCCTCCGTACCCCAAGTGGTACGATGCAAACGCACAATGCGATTATCACGCGGGAATCATGGGACATTCCATAGAACATTGTACGACATTCAAAAAATTAGTTGAAAGACTCATAGGCATGGGTGTTGTTAAATTGGATGATTCGCCTAGTACAGAGAATCCGTTACCTAATCATAATGATAATGGAGTGAACATGATAGGTGGGAATATGGGTAGAAGAATCAAGAAAGATATCACAGAAGTGAAAATTTCTTTGAGATAAGTCTGGAAGAAGATGGTAGAAAGGGGGTCGTTTGTTTTGGATTCAGAGAGAAGCTTTGAATGGGTGGAAAACTACTGTGAGTTCCATCACGAGGAGGGACATGAGATTCAAGAATGGACAGAATTCAGAGTCTTGGTTCAAAGCATGATGGATGACAAGGAAATAGAGTTTTACGAAGAAGTTAAAGAAGAAGGGAGTATCTGCACATCCGAATCCATGAAGGTTCCAAGAGTAACTCGACCTATGGTCATCATCTCGTGACCAAAGAGTGATGAAGTGAGAACGCCAGTAATGCCAAAGATCATAATAAAGAAACCTGCACCCTTTTCTTACCAAGATAGTAGGAAGGTTCCATGGAATTACGAGTGCAATACAACTGTCCTTGGAAAGGAGATCACAGAGGATTAGGGTATAGATCCAAAACCTGTGAAAGGAAGGGCCGTAACAGTGGAAAAAAAAGGGAAAATAGCTGAGCTTGTGCTATCTATCAATGAGCCAGTGAAAGAGGAAGAAGCTGTGGAATTCCTCAAATTCTCGAAGCATAGTGAGTATAATGTCATCGAGTAGTTGCATAAGCAATCGGTTCGCATATCTGTACTAGCCTTAGTCTTGAATTCAGAAGTACACCAAAATGCATTGATGAAGGTGCTAAACGAGACCTATGTGGCCAACGATATTTCTGTCGGCAAATTAGATCGGTTGGTCAATAATATCAGTGCTGATAATTTCATATTCTTCAATGATGATGAAATACCACCTGGGGGCATGGGGTCTACTAAGGCTTTGCATATCACTACACGATGCAAGGGGTATACTTTGCCAGGAGTGTTGATTGACAATGGATCAGCTTTTAACGTGTTGCCATTATCCACACCTAACAGCTTCTCATAGACAGCTCGCACATGAAATCATGCCAAAATATAGTGAGGGCGTTTGACGGTACAGAAAGAAAGGTCATGAGAAAAATTGAGATACCCCTACTGATTGGCCCAATAGTTTACGAGGTGGATTTTCTTGTGATGGACATCAAACCCTCCTACAATTGTTTATTAGGGAGATCATGGATACATTTGGCGGGGGCAGTACCGTCATCATCACATCAGAAGTTGAAGTTAGTGTCAGAAGGTCGGCTGGTGACAACAAACGCCGAAGAGGATATTATAGCGGTTGTATCCAATGAGGCACCGTATGTGGAGACCAATGACGAGTCAGTGGAATGCTCTTTTCGATCTCTGGAGTTTGTAAATGCAATATTTATTCCTGAGGGGAGCAAAATGTTGCTGCCTAAAATATCCAAAACTACAGATATGGGTTTGCAGTTGTTGGTAGGGAAATGAGCTTTACCCAGAAGAGGATTAGGGAAATACCTTCAAGGGAAAATTAAGGTTCCAACACTAAGAGAGAAACAAGACCACTTTGGCTTAGGGTATGAGCCAGATAGAAGACAAAGAAAGAATGGTTAGAAAGGAGGCAGGAAATAAGAAGGGCACGTTTAAGTGGGGAGGAAATTACATGGGAGCCGATGATAATCCCCCACATATCCAAAACTTTCATATCTGGAGGGATTATTCATTCTGAGAGAAGGATGCTGATTGACGAAAGCATCGAAGAGACGTTGGAAAATATGCACATCAATGCCATTGGTGAGGATACAAATGAAGAAGGGAGCTTGTTAGCCATTGGTCCTTATGAACCTGAGAGTGTTCTAAATAATTGGACTGCGAAAGAAATCCCTGAAGTCTTTAAAACTGTCTCAGAGTAATATTCAGAACAAACTTGTTGTTTTAGCTTAGAAATAATGAGAACTCTTTTGTGAAAAAGGCTTATGTTCAAATATCATTATTTTAATAAAATGCATCTTTACAATTGTTTCAAGCAAATATTCTTTTATTCTTTCCATACGAGTAAATATATTAAATTATTCTTTCATTTATAATCATATTGCACAAATAATTGTACATAAATTCGTACATTCTTTTGTAACCATATTAGGTCTCTGTATATCAATGACATGAATGGCGTTGCTACAAACTCAGGGTTTCCTCTTGAACGAAACATGTGTTTAAAGGGATCGCAGGATTTTGAAGGTGACGTAGGTGGTGATTTATCTTTGGACTTGTTGAGAATGGTAGAACAGGAAGAAAAACAAATTCTACCTCACAAGGAAGCAATAGAACTTGTGAGCCTGGAAGAAGGGAAAGAGGTGAAAATTGGAACTGAGATTTCTGCAAAGACAGGACTAGACCTCATTAAATTACTCCAAGAATTAAAAGATGTCTTCGCATGGTCATACCAAGATATGCTGGGGTTGAGCACTGACATTGTAGTTCATCGCCTATTTATTAGGGGGATTGTAAGCCAGTTCAACAGAAGCTAAGAAGAATGCGGCCTGATATTGTGCTTAAAATAAAAGAGAAAGTCAATAAACAGTTTGATGCTGGGTTTTTACAGGAGATCAAATATTCTGAATGGGTAGCCAACATTGTTCCAGTCCCTAAAATAGATGGAAAAGTATGAACGTGCGTGGATTACAGAGATTTGAACAAAACTAGCCAAAAGATAATTTCCTATTGCCACATATTGATACTTTAGTGGACAATACGGCGAGATATTCACTGTTTTCTTTCATGGATGGTTTCTCAAGATATAATCAGATAAAGATGCATCCTGAAGATATGGGAAAGACTATATTCATTACTTTGTGGGGAACATTTTGCTACAAAGTAATGCCATTATGATTAAAGAATGCGGAAGCAACATATCAGAGAGCCATGGTAGCCTTGTTCCATGACATGATTCACAAAGAGATTAAGGTTTCTGTTGATGATATGATTGCCAAATCCAAAACAGAGGAGGAGCATGTGCAGGTCTTGAGAAAATTGTTCTTAAGACTAAGAAAGTTTCAGCTCAAACTTAATCCAACAAAATGCACTTTTGGAGCCAGGTCAGGAAAGTTGTTGGGCTTCATAGTCAGTGAAAAAGGAATCGAGATTGACCCAAACAAAGTCAAGGCAATACGAGATTTACCGCCACCGCATACTCAGAAAGAGGTTCGAGGTTTCTTAGGAGGATTGAATTATATTACTCGGTTCATTTCACAGTTGACCTAGAAATATGACCCCATATTTCGTCTTCTGAAGAAACATAATCCAGGTGTTTGGAATGAAGGGTGCCAGGAAGATTTTGAGAAGATAAAGCAATACCTATCCAATACTCCAGTGCTGTCACCACCTAGCCGAGATAGACCCTTGATTTTTTATTTAATGGTGTTCGACAATTCTATGGGGTGTGTGTTGGGTCAACATGATTCGAATAGAAAGAAGGAAAAGGCGATGTACTACCTCAGTAAGAAATTCACTGATTGTGAAATGAGATATTCGTCTATCGAAAAATTATGTTATGCCTTAATTTGGACGACAAAGAGGTTGAGGCAATACTTACTCTACCATACGACTTGGATAATTTCAAAATTAGACCCTTTAAAGTATATGATGGAGTCAACGGCGTTGAATGAGAGAATGGCTAGATGGCAAATCTTGCTTTCCGAGTTTGATATAGTATATGTAAGTCAGAAGGCTATCAAAGGGAGTGCGATAGTAGATTTCTTGGCTAGCTGAGCTTTAGAAGATTATGAACCTCTGGACTTTGACTTCTCGAATGAAGACTTGATGTGTGTGGCAAATGCTGAAGAGGATCCCCAAGAAAATTATTCTTGGAGGTTAAACTTTGACGGAGCTTCGAATGCGTTAGGCAATGGGATTGGGGCAATCTTGGTATCTCCAAATGGAGATTATCATCCTTTCACTAGTAAATTAGACTTTGATTGCACTAATAACATGGCTGAGTATGAAGCTTGCATCATGGGTATCCGAGCAGCCATAGAACAGAAAATTAAGACACTAGAAGTATATGGAGACTCAGCATTGGTAATACACCAACTAAAAGGGGAATGGGAAATGAGAGACCCCAAGTTGATCCATTATCGGAGATTGGTTCTGGAATTGATTGAAGAGTTTAACAACATTACCTTTTGTTATCTCCCACGGGAAGAAAATCAGATGGTTGATGCTCTTGCTACTTTAGCTTCCATGATTAAAATGAATAAATTAGAGGACATGAAGCTCATTCAAATTAGTATTTATGAGATCCCGACCCACTGCTACAGTATTGAAGAAGTGGAGAATGATAATTGTCCTTGGTACCAAGATATATTACTATATGTGAAGAATCACGAATATCCTGAGCAGGCAACGGAGAATGATAAGAGGATATTGAGGAGACTAACTATTGACTATGTCTTAAATGGAGAGATTCTATACAAAAGGGGAAAGGATCGAGTACTGTTGAAATGCGTGGATGTTGTAGAGGCTAAGGAAATTTTAGAAGAAGTCCATGAGGGTATTTGTGGAACATACGCCAATAGATTCACCATGACTAGACAGATCATGAGATTTAGATATTACTGGTCCACCATGGAAGGAGATTGATCAATTATGCCAAGAAGTGCCATAAATACCAAATTTATGGGGATAAAATGCATGTGCCTCCTTCACCTCTTCATGTTATTACTTCTCCATGGCCTTTCTTCATGTGGGGGATGGATGTCATTGGGCTAATATTGCCGAAGGCTTCTAATGGACATCGTTTCATTTTTGTAGTTATTGACTACTTCACTAAGTGGGTAGAAGCAGCCTCATATGCTAATGTCACGAAGTCAGCAGTCAGTAAGTTTTTGAAGAAAGGATCATCGCTTCTAATGTCACGAAGTCAGCCTCATATGGAATGCCTGAAAGGATCATATCTGACAATGGGTTGAATTTAAATAACAGCACAATAGTGGAAGTCTGCAACCAGTTCAATATTAGACACCATAATTCATCACCGTATCGTCCAAAAATGAATGGTGCAGTGGAGACGGCCAACAAAAATATCAAGAAAATTATGGCGAAAATGGCTGAAACTTACAAGGATTGGCATGAGAAGTTACCATTCGTTCTTCTTGCTTACCGAACATCAGAACCTCTACTGGGGCAACACCTTTTTCCTTGGTTTATGGGATGGAGGAAATTTTACCCATTGAAGTTGAAATCCCTTCTCTCCGGGTATCGGCTGAGTTAAAGTTGGATGAGGCTGAATGGATCCAATCTCGGTATGATCAGTTGAACTTGATAGAAGAAAAAAGACTAAAAGTTATTCGTCACGGTTAAATGTACCAGAAACGAATGATGCGAGCTTATAACAAAAAGGTTTGTCCTAGAGAATTTCATGAGGGTGACTTGGTGTTGAAAAAGATTCTCCCTTTACAAAAGGATTTCAGAAGGAAATGGATGCCAAACTAGGAAGGACCTTATGTTGTAAAAAAGGCTTTTTCTGGAGGTGCTTTGATTTTGAGTGAAATGGATGGTAAGAATTTGTCGAATCCTGTAAATTCAGATTCAGTAAAGAAATATTTCACTTGAAGGAGGGATCAAAGTGAAAACCCGTAAAGGGCGCTTTGACTCAATTAAAAAAAAGGGAGAGGCCAAGGTGAAAACCTGCAAATGGCGCATTGAGACCAAAGGGGATTTGAGTTCAAAGCCCAAAAAAGGAGGCTCAAAAATTGATCAGATTGGGGCATGTGGTGATCTTGCTATACCTAAATCAGCAGAAAAGGATATGTGACATCTTGGGGCATCGACAGAGTACTGTAGATCTCCTAAACACATGTTAAATTCAAAATGGTCCTTAGTTTGTACAGAGAAGTTCAAACTGCGATATCCAAGGCACCAAGTCTTCATATTACTTGTACCAAATTTGTTTGTTCTTGTAATATTTCATTCTTTCCTGTTCTTGAATACTTTTTCTTTTTAAGACACTTGCTATCAATAAATTCCTTTTCTATTATTCGAGTTATGCCCTGAATTAATTAATCTCTTAGTCAGTTTTTTTTATCTTTGTGCAAGCAGGTCGCATTAGAATAACGAATAATGGACTAATAAACTTTCACAAAAGGAGTTTTGCATATTACTCTGGGAATTTCTAAATAATTTAGTAACTTGAAACAGGACTATTGTTTAGAACGCACCAAGCTTAAAAGTTGAAATGTCTAAGAAGGAAAAAGTCTAAATTAAGACTGTTCTTTCAGATTTTGTTGTCTAAATATTAATTGAATGAGATGACAAGAAATCTGGCTTGGTGACAAAATTTCAATCACCAAGGAGTAAGAAGAGGTTCCCTTTGGAAAGAAAATCCTTCATTTGCGCATGAGCATTTGGTATGGCACCCTGGGAATGGTTTAAAAGAGTTTCATGATCTGCATCCTTGAATTACGATAGGAGAGGATTGAGAAAAGCCAAATTTTTTCTACCCTTGGGTCACAGTGGAGGAAAGATGGTACAAATTTTTTGCGTCCCAGTGGATTGAGCTTTGAAGTTCACAGTGGGGGCAATTTGATTAAGTGTTTCTTTGGAAATGCCAGCTTAGCAAAAAGGCATTGTAGTACGTCAGTGATAAAGACCTAATAAACTTTGAGTAATGATAACTTGAGTGATAATGAGGGATCATTCTCGAAAAAATGACATTCTGCATTCATTCAAATGTCATTCATACATGTCTAGTTAGGAGCATTTGATTTATTTTGATCATGACATCCTAATCACTAGGCATAAATAGGTTCATGAATTAAATTATACAAGTCATGTTCCCTAGAGAACAAACCGGTGAAACTTCAGCCTTATCTCCCTGAGCAGCAGTGGAGTAGGTTGAAAATAGCAGATCTTGTCTTCCTGTATTGGCAGTGAAGTAGATCGAAGATACCAGCCTTGTCTCCCTAAGCAGCAGTGGAGTAGGTTAAAGATAGCATATCTCGCCTTTCTGTGCTAGCAGTGAAGCAGATCGAAGACATTAGTCTTATCGCCTTGACGTTGCAATGGAAAAGATTGAAGCCACGATGGTGAATCTTACTTCCCTGGCATTGTAGCGGAGCAGATTGAAGCCGTGACGGCGAATCTTATCTCCCTGGCGTTAAGACTTGGATTAGCTGAAGTGGGGCGGATTGAAGCTGTGGGCAGCGAATCCTATCTCTTTGGCATTACAGTGGAGCAGATTAAAGCCGCAACGACGAATCTTACTTCCCTGGCGGTGTAGTGAAACAGATTGAAGCTACGACGGCAAATCTTGTTTCCCTAACATTGCAATTTAAAAGACTGAAGATGGCGAATCTTACTTCCCTGAAGTTGCAGTGGAGCAGATTAAAGCCAATAATCCTATCTCCCTGAAGTTGCAGTGGAACGGATTGAAATCACAGATCTTATCTCTCTGAAGTTGCAGAGAGCAGATTGCATATAATCTTATCTCCCTGAAGTTGCAGTGGAGCAGACTCAAGAAAGCAAGTCTTATCCCCCTGAAATGGAAGTGGGGAAGACTAAATAAACAAATCCTATCTCCCTAAAGTTGTAGTGGAGTGAATTAGAATGATGGATCTTATCTCTCTGAAATTACAGTAGGCCAGATCGCATCAAAATCATCTTTAAGTTGCAGCAAATCAAGTTGAAGCTATAAGTCTTATCTCCCTGAAGTTGCAGCGGAGCAGATTAAAGATAGTAAATTTTGTTCTCTTGAGAAACTACAACGTACGAATTCTATCTCCATAGCATTACAGTGGAGTAGATTGAAGCATTAGTTCCTATACCTCTGAAGATGCAGTAGGAAGGAATGAGGTTACTTGAAGAAGAAGAGTACCAAGGTCCAGCACGACCGAGCAAAATTGGGCCCTTTTACAGTCTTTGCTCCGTTCCCGTTACACGATTATGAGCAAAGAGGGGCAGCTGTAATGCCTAAATTTTACCCGGCCCATAATAAATAAAAACAATAAAAGTCAAGTTTTTTTTACAAAGCCAAAATAAAATATTTGGCCCAGAATACAAGGCCCAAAATGAACAAAGCAGAGGCCCGAAACTCGGTGGCCTAAAACAGATGAAGAAACCCTAGGGTTTCTAAGGATCAACAGCGCCGCAAGCCAAGTCTCGCACGAGCCACGTCCTCGATCTTCATACCTGCACATCAAGAAAGAAACAAACTATATATGGAAAGAAAATCAAGGATTTACAAATCAAAGATATCAACAAATTTGTTCCTTTATATTTTATTTTGATTCGGCTATAAAAAGGCCATGGATATACTGTAATAGGGATTCGAAAATCAATAAAAAAAGCAAGTATTTTTCACAGCAAACACAAAGATACATACGGAGAAAAATCAATCGAAGAAATTGAAGGTTGATTTTTTATTTCAAACTCTGCTTCTATTTTCTTTTCGAGATTTCTATTTTTTTTGCATACTGTAATAGATAAAAAGGAAAGTATAAAAGAAAAAAGGAAAAGGGTGAAGGAACTCAGCTTTGGTTCGGATTTGCGACGCACTAGGGACGATCGAGGGAGCCACCCCTGAGGATCGGTGGCCGTTAACCAAAGGGTTTTTTGACTTCTTAGCGGTTTTCGTTGATATTTTGAAAGTTCCAAACCCAGATTTGGGTTCAGAGGGGTCGAGAAAGTTGAATTGGGGATTTTCGAATTTTCCGACCACCGCAAACGGCGGTGCCGGAATCGGCGGCCAGCGCGGTGGCCGATGACCGGTCGATGACCGGACTTGAGGCCGGACGACTAGGGGAGAGAGAGTTTTTTTGAAGGATTTTTTTGTTTTTTTAAAAAAAGAAATGAAAAATGAAATTTTTGAACCGAATTTGGCTTAAATAGCCTAGTGAAACGGCGTCGTTTCACTTGGCCTCCCCAGGTGCCAAAACGGCGTCGTTTTGGGGAGGCCGACCCGAATTCGACCCGACCCGGCTTAGGATCCGCATGTTTTTGAGCGGAGGGGTAAATTGCGCTTTTAGCCCCTCCGCTCCGCCTTTTTAATATTTTACAATTAGATTTTTTTAATTTTTTTAATTCGCCTTTTAATTTATTTTGAATTTCAATTTAGCCTTACTTGAACGACACCGTTTTAGAGGAGAAGGGAAAATTTCCCTTCCAGTCCCTCTTTGTTTTTTGCGCGTCCAATTTAGTGCTTTATCTTTACTTATTTGCGGATTCGCCCCGGATTTTTTATCTACAGTTCGATTTAGTCCTTTTTTATTTTTTTAAATTAATTAAATAATGTAATTATTTTTTTATATATGTAATTATTTTTAATTTTTATATATACATGTATATTTATTGTTTTCTTATATACATATTTGTTTTCAAACTAATATTTTCTCATATTTATATATATACATATTTATTTTTAGTTAATTTTGATAATGTAGATATTATTTAATTATTTTAATATATTTTATATGTACATGTATACATATTTATTTTTCTAATGAATATTATATTCATATATATATGTATGTATATATCTATGTTTTATTTATTTTGAAAATATTTAATTACCTACTCATATTTTTAACACGTATTTTATAATATATATATTTATATTCATAATGTATTATGTATTTTGTTTACGTAAATTTTATAATCCAAAATTTTATATGTAAATCCATGTGCATGTCTTTTATTCTTCACAATTTCGATGTATATATTATGTACCTTTTATTCTTTATATTTATTTATTTCATTTGTTTATTAATTTGTGTTTTCATTTATATTTTAAAAGATTTTTTATCTTGCTCATTTAATTGATACTTTGCATGTCATTGATTTTTTTCTTTTTCTTATGTATAGTAGTTTCGTTTATTTATTTGTTTATATTATTTCTATGCCATTGTTGTATTTATTATTGTTGTATTTGTTATTGCGATATTTATACATACAATATAACATTACGTCATCTTTTACTCAATTCAAAAATAGAAAATTTTCAAAATAGAGATAATACTCGTATTTAGGATTTTCAAGAAAATTGAGCCCTAACGTATTGGGTTCTAATTTTCTTCGTAAAATCTAACAATCGAGAATTGCTCTTTAATCAAACAAAATAAAGCTTGTCATCGGGAATTAAACATGTTGTGTCCTAACGTATTGGATGTGACGCGTTGATTTCTCGAGATAAGGATTTTTCTAAAAAATAATAAAGGAAATATTCAATGCTTAGAATTTTGTGAAATTGTGCCCTAATGTATTGGGGCGCGATTTCTTTATAAATCCTAAACAAATGAATATTCTTTTAAATTTTATTACACGAGAATTTTGGGCAAACTCATTTTTGGAGAGTATAGAATATCGTGCCCTAACGCATTGGGTGTGACATTTTCTTTTTCCGAAATGAGAAAGGTCTAAATAAGTAACGCATTTTTAAAGTTTCTACTTAGGATCATATTTTTTAACTCTCGACATTAAGACACAAATTAATCAACTAGGTATCAATTTTTGGGCTTTACGAGGGTGCTAATCATTCCTCGCACGTAACCGACTCCTGGATCCGTTTTCTAAAACTCGTGGACCAAAACCGTTTTTAGGTGATCCAATCACACTTCAATAAAAAATTAGTGGCGACTCTCAATTTTTATTTTTAAATCGACAAATAAATTTTTGCTTTTTTTCAAAAATAAACAATGGTTTCGACTTTTGGTATTATTAATTGTAATGGATGACACAATTTTATCATTGAATGGGATTGCTCAAGGCTATCTGAGGTAAGCTTGACACGAAATGTCTCTACGACTATGGGAGAGATATAATGTCGAGTACTTCTTGTCCACTCAGTTGGCAGTTATTTATTCCATTTGATTTGTTGAACCTATTGTAATCCCATATTTGTTGAATGAAATGTTTATGTTGAAAAAAAAAGGATAAAAAAGAAAAGGTGATGAGTATATGAGATTTTATTACAGTGAAATACATATCAATTCTAGTATTAAATTTTAGAAAAATAAGATATTATGATCGTTGAATGCTGCTACACTAGATTTTTTGAGAATATGAGATGATTTTTTTTTGTCGAAGCTTAAAAATATATTTTATATTTCAACTAAAACTAAGTGGCACAAACGTGGACGTATTTAGTAGGGAGATGAAATTGTGCCATTTCTCACCATTCTCCCGCCCATCCGCTAAAAGAAGAAAAGTTGCCCCGAAAAATTAAATTATAAACATTATTTTAATTTATTACCTTCTCTTATTACAAATGAATTACTATTTATATAGAGTTAATATTTTAAAAATATACTTATCAATTTTGACTCAATCAGTTTCAACCTGATTCAATCTAATTTTATGAACAACTTGAATCCATTCAATCCAAATTTAAAATAATTTGAACAAAGAATTTGAAATGACCCAAACTTAAATTAAGTATATTTTTTCAAAATTTAATAAAATAATACTTATAAAGTAAACTATTATTTTGTTTTAATGTATAACTTTTATAAGTACATTGTCTATTATAAAAAAAAGCAATTTTCAAATACAATAAATACCTAATAAAACTGATATTTTATCTATTTATTCTCAAATAAAATTATTAAGTGAAGAGAAATTATCAAAATACGATGTAAAGTTCCAAAATATATATTTCAAAATCATAAAAAATTTTGATTTTAATTTTACTTGACTTTAAAAATTTAAAATTTTATTTTCATTTGATTTTGATTCTAATTTATTTAAAAATCCTAAAAATATATTAGACAAATTTTTCTTTTAGTTTTTACATATGTTTTAAATTCTAAAATCAAATTGATTTTTACTTAACATTAACAAAAAAAAATCAAAATTTTAGATTAAATAAGTTACTAACAATACAAAAACCCAAAATTTTAGCTTAAAAATATTATTAACAATAGAATATTTACAATCATCATTTAAAAATAATCAGGATAACAATAATTATTTTCATATATTAAAAATGTTTACTTTTATGGTTTTATATATTATGGATTAATTAATTTAAATTTATAAAAAAATTATTATATTTTATTTCAAAACTGTTTCTCATAATTATTAATTTTATAATAAACTTAAATAGATTAAATAATTTACCTAACCTTGATTTAATCGTATTTAAAAACAATAAATTGAATTTTATCGACTTTAATAGCCAAACCTAAATCATGCAAGTAACTTGATTCTCAACTTATATTCAACATAATCATTGTATTAAATTAAAATTGAATGACTATAACAGACCAATTTTGGCTTGGATGGGCCAGGTTACAAAACTAAACCCAAATCAAATAAATAAAAAAGAGTTCAAAATTAATAATCTATTTACAAACCAAATAACCTAAACTAAAACCCATTACATATTAATCCCAAAAGCAAGCCCAATCAGATGACCCAAACAAAAACCCAATAACCCAAAACTAACCCTAGCCCACTATCTTAACATTTTAGCAAAAAATAAACCTTCGCACATCAGCAAGGCCTCCTCGCACGCTACCGTCGCCGCACGCCTCCTCCACGTGCGTCTGACACCTGCAAAGAGAGATCAACACGCAAGACAGTAGAAACAATAGCAAAACGACAAAAAAACTAGAAGCAAATGGTCTTGTAATTCAGCTATAAAAAGCCACAACATTTCCTTGTAATTTTTTACACACACACTGATTCTAAATACAAAAAGAAGAAGTTTGAAATAGATTCAAAGAAATCAAGGTGCTTTTTTTTATTTATTTTTTTAATTCAAAATAAATAAATAATATTGAACAAATAAATAAAGGGTGAAATTTGTTACCTTTAACGCCGCGGTCGGAGGCTTCTCCGGTCTTGAGGGTGGCTGAGTCAGTGGGCTCGCCACAAACCCCACCGGCGGCGATTGGGAAACGAAAGGTCCCTTAGTTTTATCATTTTTTTATTTTTTGAATTTTGAGGTCTTTTTGGGCCGTTTTAACCCCAAATCTGGTTTCTACTCGGGAAGAGGAAAGAAACGGGGTGGGTTTTGGGATTTTCGGCCACCGCGGATGGTGACGCCGTCATTGGTGATCGGCGGCCGCCACGGTGGCCAACGACCGGAGCCTAGCCGAATTCTGGGGAAGGGAGAGAGTGTTGAGAGTGTTTTTTTAGTTTTTTTTAGAAAGGGGGCTGAAATGATTTTTTTTGGGAAATTTTTGACTTAAGTAGGGCTTCAAAATGGTGTCGTTTTGGCTTGTTTTCTCAGATGCCAAAACGACGTCGTTTCACCCTTGGATCCGCATGTTGACCCGACCCGCCAAGGAGGATTCGCATGTTTTTGATTAATGGGCAATTTGCGCATTTAGTCCTTCCGCATTTTTTTTTATCTTTTTAATACAATTTATTTTTATTTTCAATTTTTACTTTATGATTTTTCTTTTATTTTAATTTGGACCCGTACAAAGTGACACGTTTTGGAGGGTAGGGATATTTTCTATTTCCGTCCCTCCATTTCATTCGCGTAGTGCAATTCGGTCCCTTACCTCATTTTATCCCCGATTTCTCCCCAAAGATTTTGTTTCATTTTCAATTTAGTCCTTTTCTGTTGTTATTATTATATTATTAAACTAATTAATTTAATATTATTATTATTACATTATATTTCTTTTTCCTTTTTGTGTTTACTTACTTATTATTATCCTTATTTCTTTTAGATGTTTTTATTATTATCTTATTATTTATTTATCTATATCCTTTCAAACTTTAGATTATTTATTATTTATATTAATATTATTATCATTATTATTATTTTAAACTATTTTACATATTATTAATTTATTGGTTTACTATTAGGTTCTATTGTTTTTATTTAGTTTTTGCCAATTATTTTTCTTTTTATTTATATAGCTTATTTCTTTATTTTGTCCTTATTATTGTCATTCACATTACGCATTTATTATTATTCTGTTATACATGTTAATACCGTGATTTATTTCTCACATTTTACTACAAAATCATGCTACATTTTACCCGATACATTAAAAATGTTGTTCTAAACAAGTAATATTTTGTATTTTGGAATTCGAAAGGTCGTTCCCTAACTTATGGGGTTTCGATCTCCTCGATAAATCCGAAAACACGAACCTTTTTTTAAATATGACTTTTTTTTAATCTCGAGAATTAATAAAAAATCGTGTTCTAACTTACGAAATATGATTTCTTTTCTAATACTGAGATAATCGAATATTTTTTAAATAATAAAAATTTCAGTGTTTATTCTCATTTCAGGGGTTTAAGACATTGTGTCCTAACGAGACATAATTCTTTTTCCCCATTAACGTGAAGTACGCCATTTAAAAAAAAAGATTCAATTAAGCGATTTTAACAAAGGATCGTATTTTAAATCTCTTCAAAATTTTCAATTTTCGACATTAAGACATTAATTAATCAATTAGGTACAAATTTTGGGCGTTACGAGGGTGCTAACCCTTCCTTGTATGTAACTGACTCCCGAACCCTTTTTTTTGAATTTCGTAGACCAAAATTGTTATTTTAATAAATTAAATCGTTACGAGGTGATCTGATCACACCTTATAAAAATGATCGGTGGCGAATCCCATGTTCGTTTTTGTTTTCAAAATCAAAGTCGACCCTTTTTTACAAAAAAAATGGTTTCGACAGGTTGGCGACTCCACTGGGGACCCAAAATAAGAGAGTCAAGCCACAAGTTGATTACTTTTTGTCTTTTTGTCGAAAATTGAAAAATTGGTTTAAATGTACGATCTTTTCATTGCATTTCATCCGTCTTTGTTACGATCTTCATCATTGTGGTTTATAATTACTGTGTTGGTTAAAGTTTTGATATCTTTTTGCACATTACATCGCATGATTGGTCGATCTTACCCTTTTAAGTGGGAGTGAGAAACTATTCCTTCGTGAGGTCTTCACCTCCGTGTAGGATAGTGGATCGCTTTTGGGATACATCTGTACCTATGTCTTCGTGATATTTTCATCTCTGTGTAGCCATAGGGAAAATGTATTCTCCCAAAACTGAACTCGGTCCATATGAGCCTATAATGGGTGAGGATCGAGGAACTTCTTGGTTTGAGTACCTTTACTTTAGAACCGAACCCCATATAGCGAGCCTTAAGAGCCCACCCTAGGTAGAACCACTCCAAAACCCTAGTGGTCATCCAAATAGGTGCTCTGTTTGTCATTTATGTTTTTTGTACTGACGTGTTTCTTTTGTTTTGGTTTTGATTGTATTTCATTTTCATAGAAAAGAGGTGTTGATTCACGTTCAGTTGCTAAATAAAGAGCTTGTCATGGAAAATGAATTTCTTCATAAAGTGAAAGATAATGTGGCTGTCTGGATATGGGCCGAGACAACGCAGCGAAAGAAACGTAATAGTCTTATAGAGGGATACGTGTCAGAGTTGTGGGACTTCACTCGTATCAGCGCAACCTAAAATAATCTTCAAGAGATGAAAGAAATATGAGATTAGTGGGATGACGAGATCAAGCAACTATTACACTGTCATTATGGTAATTTTGCCCTATCTACTCTTTATCAAAGTGGATGAGCACCTATTCCGAGCTCTCACCTAGTATTAGAACCTTGCTT
Organism: Gossypium raimondii; assembly: GCF_025698545.1. Classification (NCBI taxonomy): domain Eukaryota; kingdom Viridiplantae; phylum Streptophyta; class Magnoliopsida; order Malvales; family Malvaceae; genus Gossypium; species Gossypium raimondii. The sequence goes on from NC_068565.1 coordinate 35,598,848, forward strand.
ATAGTTGCTTTACTTTCGAAAAAGTGGATTTGGTACCTACCATAGAAGAGTACACGACCTTGCTCTGTTGTCTAAAGATTCAAGCCGACAAAGCTTATTCGAGAGTCGTCAATATCCCAGCTTTCTTAAAAAAGCTAACGAGTATCACGAGGATGAGTGAGTAATGGGTCGCAGCCTAGATCGAGCAAAAAGATGCTAGTAGAGGCATCCATTGGAAAGTTCGTGAGATTTGATCTTAACATCCGGATATGAAGAAAGGGATTAATGTCTTCGCATGGAGTATAAGGGCAAGGCCGTATAAATATCCGTTTTATGTAAAGAGATTTCTTTTCTAGTAAAGTTGTTCTAATAGAATTGAATCAGAATCAACGCCTCTTTTTGTATTCATTCTATTAATCTGTATTGCATTTCATTGCAAGCATTAAATTTCACAAAAAGGACCCTAATTAAGCAAAATCATTTCAGTTAATCTGGAAACCAACAAGAGTCCACCAACTAAATATCGCTACGGTACCCACCGCAAAACCAAAGCAATTGATCAAAGATTAGAAAGATTAGAACAAATACAAAAGGATATGAAAGATCAGTTGCAAGCGCAGCTGCAAGAGCAATTAGCCAAAGTTTAACAAGACATGAGGGATTAGGTGCTAGAATCCCAAAGAAATATGATGAGCCAATTAATGCAGTTACTGGCTGGAGGGCTTGAAAAAGGGGAAAGTCCAGTGGTCAACTCTGGGGATGATAATGAAGACCCTGCCTATCCCCTAAATTTTACCCCGATAAATGTCCAGATCCAACCGGAGGAGTACCCACAAGGGTAGCCGTTACCATCAGATCCCAACAACATCAGGTCGATGCCCCGACACCGATGAACTACCCAACGGGCTCAGGCTCTAATCTAGGGGATAATCCAACTAATCCTGTTGTCCCTGCTCTAGATGATATAGCAAAAATAGAGAAGGCGAAGGTAGATCTGCCAAAACAACTCAAGGACCGGTGCAGATGGCTAGAAGAAAAATTTAGAGCAATGGAGAACGCCGATTACCATTGTGGAATTGATGCTCAGGACTTGAGTTTGGTCCCAGATCTAGTGCTCCCACCAAAGTTTAAAATTCCAGAGTTTGAAAAGTATAATGGGACTAGTTGTCTAAAAGCTCACATCACGATGTTCTACCGAAGAATGACGGGATAAGTTAATAACGATCAACTGCTAATTCATTGCTTCCAAGATGGTTTGGTTGGGTCAGCTGCCAAATGGTACAACTAGCTGAGCTGTGCCAAAATCCACTCATAGAAGGCTAGGCACAGGCTTTCATGAAGCAATACAGCCATGTAACAGGCGTGACACCCGATAGAATTACACTGTAAAATATGGAAAAGAAGCCAAGTGAGAGCTTCAGGCAGTATGCCCAAAGATGGAGAGAGGTAGTGGCGCAAGTCCTACCACCTCTTCTGGAAAAAGAAATAACAATACTTTTCATCAACACTTTGAAAGCTCTGTTCATTAACCATATGTTGTGAAGCACTACCATGAGCTTCTCAGATATAGTAATGTCAGGCGAGATGATTGAAAATACGGTAAGAAGCGGGAAGATAGATGCGGGAAAAAGCGCTAAAAGATCAACCCCGAAGAAAAAATGAAAATGAAGTGAATAATATGAGCAAAGGGTATTCCAAATCGATCACTGTAGGCCAGTCGAGGCCAACTCAAAAGCCAAACACAAAAAGACTCCAGTTCACACCCATCCCAATGACATATAGAGAGCTGTATCAGAATCTGTTTGATGCGCATGTGGTATCTCCGTTCTACTTGAAACCCTTGCAATCTCCGTTCTCAAAATGGTATAATACGAACTCCCAATGCAATACCACGCGGGAATAATAGAACACTCAATTGAAAACTGCACTACATTTAAAAAGTTAGTTGAAAGGTTCATCAATATGGGCATCGTGAAGTTTGATGATCCATTAGGACTTAATGTGGCAGGAAATTCATTACCCAGTCATCCAGACCTAGGGGTAAACGCGATAATTGAGAATGGAGGAAAGAGAACCAAAACCAATGTAGTAGAAGTAAAAACCCCACTGAAATGGGTTTTGAAACAAATGATAGACATGGGGTTAATCATTCAGAATTTGGAGGAGATACCAAAATAGATGAGGAGCTACTGTGAGTTCCACGCTGAAGAAGGTCATAAAATCCAGGAGTGCGCTGAATTCAAAGCTTTGGTGCAGAGCCTAATGGATAATAAAGAGTTGAAATTCCTTGAAGAAGTCAAAGGCCCGAAAGGAATGTTGGGGAATTTGAATGTTAACGCTGTATCCGAAAAGGGAGCCGGGGAAGAGAATTTATCTGGCATTTGCCCTTACACACCTAGGAGTATTTTGAACAATGGAACTATGGAAAAGATCCCTGAATTTTTTAGGCCTAATTCGGAGTAATGTCCAAAACACGGTTGTTACTCTAAGCCTATGAGCAATAAGATTCATTTTGTAAGAGGGGATTATGTCCAACATCTTTATTTAAAAAAATGCATCTTTATTTCTCATTTCGAGCAAATATTCTTTGATTATTTTCATTTCATTCGTAATCATACTACAGATAAATATTCTTAGATTCTTTTCTTCTTTGGATCTTCCTTCGTCCCTATAATAGGTCTCTAAATATCAAAGATATGAGCGACACTGCTATTGACTTAGAACCTCCTTTTGAGCAAGATATGTGTTCAGAGGAACCTCAGGACTTTGAAGATGACCGAGACTGTAACTTATGTCCTGATTTGTTAAGGATGGTAGAACAAGAAGAGAAACCGATCCTAACTTACAAAGAATCAATGGAATCCATGACCTTTCTCTATGTGGGGCATGGATGTCATTAGGCCGATCTCGCTAAAAGATTCTGGCGGTCATTGATTCATCTTTGTGGTCGTCGATTACTTCAGTAAGTGGTGGAAGCTGCTTCATATGCCAATGTCACAAAGGCGACTGTCAGCAAATTCTTTAAAAAAAATTATATATCGGTATGGAATGCTAAAAAGGATCATATCTGAAAATGCACTAAATTTGAACAACAGCACGATATCAGAAGTTTTCAGTCTGTTCAAGATTAACACCATATCGCCCCAAAGTGAACGGTGCATTGGAGGCAAAAAAAACCCTCTACTAGGGCAACGCCTTTCTCTTTAGCTTATCGCGATTTTGCCCATTGAAGTCAAAATTACTTCTCTCTGAGTTTTTTGGATCCAATCTCGATTGAAGAGAAAATTTCAAAGTTATCTGTCAGGATCAAATGTACCAAAAACAAATAATGCGAGCTCACCAAAAAAGGTTCGCCCTAGAGAATTCCATGAGGAGGACTTGGTATCGAAGATCTTTCCCATACAAAAGGACTTCAGAGGAAAGTGGATGCCAAATAGGGAAGGACCTTATGTGGAAGGCCTTATTTGGAAAAGCTTTGATTTTGACCGGGAGGGATAACAAGAACTTACCTAATCCTATGAGTACAGATTCAATCAAAAAATATTTCATAAAAGAAAAAAAAGAAAAAAAACAAAAAGAAAAGAAAATGAAAAAAAAAATAAAAAGAAAAAAAAGGAAAATAAAAGAAAAAGAAAAAAATGAGAGGCCAAGGTGAAAACCCGCAAAGGGCGCCTTGAGACCAAAAAGGATTTGAATTGAAAACCCAAGAGTGGGCAATTTAAATTTTTTATCAAAGGTGGGGCATGTGGTAGTCTTGTCCTCTCCAATTAACAAGAAGGAGGGATGCTACATCTTGGCACATCAACAAAGTCTTCTAAGACTTCTAAACACGTATCAAGTTCAAAGGGTCCTCGAGAAGTTTTGTGCAGGGAAGCTTATGCTACGATATCTAGGCCACTTATTTTCATCTTTTTCATTTTGTATCTTAAAAAAATTTGCTATCTTGATTAATTTATTCATTTCAAGCTTTGCTCTCAATAAAATTTCATCATGTCCATTGTGAAAATCTTTTTCAAGCATTTTTCATTGAAATAACGATTAATGGACTAATAATATTCAAGCTAAAGGAGTTCTGCATATTACTCTGAAAGCTTCTAAATAGTACGAGGACCTGAAACAGGACTATTATTTAGAACTAACCAAACCTAAAGGTTGGAAACATTTGAGAAAGAATTGCCTAAATTATGGTTATTTCTTCGGGTTTTCTGTCAAAGATACAAGCTGAACAAGAAGGCAGGGTAATGCGTCAGTGATAGAACCTTGATGAACAACGAGCAATGTCAACCCAAGCATTAAAATGAGATCATTCTCAAAATATGACATTCTGTATTCATGCAATATCATTCATACAGATCTAGTTAGGAACATTTGATTCATTTTGATCATGACATCCTAATCACTTGGCATAAATAGACCAATGAAATGGATTCTATAGGTCATGTTACCCAGAGAATGGTATAACAGGTCAATGAAGCCACTAATCCTATACCTCTGAAGTTATAGTGGGATGGATTGAAGATCATAGCAAACCTTATCTCCTTGAAGTTGCAGTGGAGCAGGTTGAAGTTACTAGTCTTATCTTCCTGAAGTTATAGTGGAGCAGATTGAAAATAAGCGAATCTTATTTCTCTGAAGTTGCAGTGGAACAGATTAAAGCTATAAGTCAAAATCATTTACCCCTAAAATTGTAGTGGGATGGATTAAAGTTATCTTGGCAAATCTTGTCTCCCTGATGTTGTAGTAGAGTAGATTAATGCCACGAACCTTATCTCCCTAAAGTTGTAGTGGAGTAGGTTGAAGTTACAAGTCTTATCTCCCTGAAGTTGCAGTGGAGCAGACTGAAAATAAGCGAATCTTATTTCCCTGAAGTTGCAGTGGAACAGATTAAAGTTATAAGTCAAAAATCCTATACCCTTGAAATTGCAGTGGGACGGATTAAAGTTATCTTGGTAAATCTTATCTCCCTAAAGTTGTAGTAGAGAAGATTAAAACCACAAATCTTATTTCCTTGAAGTTGCAGTGGAACAGATTAGAGCTATAAGTTACTAATCCAATACCTCTGAAGTTGCAGTAGGTCGGATTAAATCTACCATAGCAAGTCTTATCTCTCTGACGTTGTAGTGGAGCAGACTAAAACCACAAATCTCATTTCCCTGAAATTGCAGCGGAGTAGATTGAAACTACAAGTCTTATTTCTCCTTGAAGTTGTAGGGGATCAGATTGAAGCAACACTTCCTATACCCCTGAAGATGCAGTAGATTGGAATGAAGCTCCGAAAGAAATCAAGATCCTGCAAGATCAGGCAAAATTAGACATTTTAAAGTCTTTGCTCCATTCTCGTTACATGACAATGAGCAAAGAGGGGCAGTTTTGATAGGCCAATTTTGGCCTGGGCCAGATTACAAAACTAAACCAAAACCAAATAAATAAAAAAGAGTCCAAAATTAATAATCCATTTACAAACCAAATAACCTAAACTAAAACCCATTACATATCAAGCCCCAAAGCAAGCCCAATCAGATGACCCAAATAAAAACCCAATAACCCCAAACTAACCCTAGCCCACTATCTTAACATTTTAGCAAAAAATAAACCCTAAGCCTTTAGCCGCCGCTCCTCCCACGCGCACCGCACATCAGCAGGGCCTCTTCGCATGCCACCGCTACCACATGCCTCCTCCATGCGCGTCTGACACCTACAAAGAGAGATCAACACGCAAGGCAGTCGAAACAATAGCAAAACGACAAAAAAATAGAAGCAAACGGTTTTGTAATTCGGCTATAAAAAAGCCGCAACATCTCATTGTGATTTTTTACCCACACACTGATTCTAAATACAAAAAGAAAAAGTTTGAAACAGATTGAAAGAAATCAAGGTGCTTTATTTATTTATTTATTCATTCAAAATAAATAAATAATAATGAACAAATAAATAAAGGGTGAAATCTATTACCTTTAACGCCATGGTCGGAGGCTTCTCCGGTCTTGAGGGTGGCTGAGTCAGTGGGCTCGCCGCAAACCCCACCGACGGTGACTGAGAACCGAAAGGTCCCTTATTTTTATCATTATTTTCTTCTTTTTTGAATTTCGAGGGTCTTTGGGTCGTTTTAACCCCAAATTCAATTTCTACTCGGGAAGAGGAAAGCAAAATGGTGGGTTTTGGCATTTTCGGCCTCCACGATGGCCAACGACTGGAGGCTAGCCGAATTCTGGAGAGAGGAAGAGAGTGTTGAGAGTGTTTTTTCAATTTTTTTTTAAGAAAGGGGGCTGAAATGATTTTTTTGGGAATTTTTTAACTTAAGTAGGGCTTCAAAACGTGCCGTTTTGGCTTGGTTCCTCAGATGCCAAAACGACGTCGTTTCACCTTAGGATCCGCGTGTTGACCTGACCCGCCAAGGAGGATTCGCGTGTTTTTGATTAATGGACAATTTGCACATTTAGCCCTTTCACATTTTCTATCTTTTTAATACAGTTTATTTTTATTTTCAATTTTTAGTCTATGATTTTTCTTTTATTTTAATTCGGACCAGCACAAAGTGACACGTTTTGGAGGGCGGGGATATTTTCTATTTTCGTCCTTCTATTTCATTCGCGTAGTGCAATTCGGTCCCTTACCTCATTTTATCCCTGATTTCTCCCCTAAGATTTTGTTTCATTTTCAATTTAGTCCTTTTCTGTTGTTATTATTATATTATTAAACTAATTAATTTAATATTATTATTATTACATTATATTTCTTTTTCCTTTTTGTGTTTACTTACTTATTATTATTCTTATTTCTTTTAGATGTTTTTTATTATTATCTTATTATTTATTTATCTATATCCTTTCAAACTTTAGATTATTTATTATTTATATTAATATTATTATCATTATTATTACTTTTAAACTATTTTACATATTATTTATTTATTTATTTATTGGTTTACTATTAGGTTCTATTGTTTTTTTATTTAGCTTTTGCCTATTATTTTTCTTTTTATTTATATAGCTTATTTCTTTATTTTAATTTATTTTTGTCCTTATTATTGTCATTCACATTACACATTTTTTATTATTCTGTTACACATGTTAATACCGTGATTTATTTCTCACATTTTACTACAAAATCGTGCTACATTTTACCCGATACATTAAAAATGTTGTTTTAAATAAGTAATATTTCGTATTTTGGAATTCGAAAGGTCGTTCCCTAACTTACAGGGCTTCGATCTCCTCGATAAATCCGAATACAATAACCTTTTTTTAAATATGAGTTTTTTAATCTCGGGAATTAATAAAAGATCGTGTTCTAACCTAGGGAATATGATTTCTTTTCTAATACCGATATAATCAAATATTTTTTTAAATAATAAAACTTTTGTTGTTTATTCTCATTTCGGAGATTTAAGACATTGTGTCCTAACTTACGAGACATAATTCCTTTTCCCCATTAACGTGAAGTACGCCATTTAAAAAAAAAAGATTCAATTAAGCGATTTTAACAAAGGATCATATTTTAAATCTCTTCAAAATTTTCAATTTTCAACATTAAGACATTAATTAATCAAATAGGTACCAATTTTGGGCGTTACGAGGGTGCTAATCCTTCCTCGTACGTAACCGACTCCCGAACCCATTTTTTGAATTTTGTAGACCAAAATTGTTATTTTAATTAATTAAACCGTTACGAGGTGACCCGATCACACCTTATAAAAATGATCGGTGGCAACTCTTCTGCTCATTTTCATTTTCATTTTCAAAATCAAAGTCGATCCCTTTTACAAAAAAAAATGGTTTCGACAATGACTAAACATGAAATGACCAAAACTTGATATGACATGAACCTAAAATGATCCAACCAGAATTACTTGTGCACCACAATACCATTACATTTATACATTGACCTATTCAATTGTATGAAATGGTTGATTGATTAATTGTATAATTCATTTAATTCGACCAATGGTAATTGTATAATTTATTAAATTGGACCAATGATTGTACAATTAAAGTCATAATCATACAATAACATTTGTTGCTAGAGGATTGTATAATTGATCGTTTCTCTTAAATGGATAAAAAATAAAACTAAACATTGGTGGTCCAAAGTTCTTTTATATTTCACAATATGGTATTGAATTCCAAACATGTATACTTAATGTAATATTTACATGTACCGATTCAATTGGATCAATGATTGTACAAGTAATTATACAATTTATTCAGTTGGGTCAATGGTTGCATGATTAATGTCACAATTCATTTGATTATGCTAGTAATTAGAGGAATATGCAATTGATCAATAATTTTACAAATACTTATACACTACAATGTCATTACATTCATACATAGATTCATTCAATTAGATCAATGGTTGTACAATTAATGTCATAACTCCAACTACATTAGTAATCGATAAATGTATAATTGACATATACTCTTCAAATTACTTGTACACCACAATGTTAGTACATCAAGATATAAACTCGTTTCAATTGGATCAATTTCATAATCATTCAATTACATTAGTAGTTAGAGGAATGTACAGTTGATCAATGCTCTAAAACTGATAAAAAATTTAAAAATAAACATCTCCATACAAACTTATAAATTCTAATATTCTAGTAATAATGTATGTCAAATGTCAAAAATACCCCTATAAAGGAAAATTACCAATTTTCCCCTTCAAAAGTCTTGCCCGGTTAAGTCCAAAACTTTAGAAATGAACTATTAAACTAATTCATGACTCTAAAAATGCCCAACTTCCAATAAATTCAAATAATTGAAAAGTTCTCGCTCCAACATTGAGAACAAAATTCTTGGATTCATATCATACAATAAAAAAAATGAGGTGTTATAAGGTCACTTGATTGCAATAAAGGAAATCTTGAGATATGTAAAAGGTGCTATGGATCATGGTCTACTTTATACACACTCTCAAAATTCAAAATTGGTTAGTTATTCAAATAGTGATTATGGTGGGAGCATGGATGATCACAAAAACACGTTTGGATATTTAATTTAGGCTCCACAACATTTTCATGGTCATAAAAAAAACAACAAATGGTAGCTCTTTCAACATGTGAAGCAAAATACATAGTGGTTAGAACATGCACTTGTTCAGAATTTTGGTTAAGAATTTTGGTTAAAGAATATGTTAAGGCAAGTTTTGGGAGCAGTGACTTGAGCAGTGGCCATTGCACTTGGCACTACACATGTTTTATAACTTGACTTATTTGTTGGCATGTTAGACCAAAATATCTTGGTTATTTGCATGCATCTTTTTTAGAATTTTGCACAGAAGATCTTGTGTTTATTATTGGAAAAGAGATTGAATCAAACAAGATTATTTTTTAAGGATTTTTATGTAATTTGCTTACCTTATATATTGAGATATGCAGTCTAAGATGATATAGGCTGATTTTATGAAGATTTATCTCAATCCTTTGTATCATTGCATAAAAGGAAATTGATTTCATGAGATTTGGGCGAATCTTTATGGACTGAAATTTATTTAGTGAAGTTGGATTCGTGCTCTACATATGGAAGGCTTGTTCAACCTTAAGAGTAATTTTCTTATTGAGACAAGTATGTGAGCAATTGCTCACACAGTGTTAGTGGTAGTGGTCACTACGGTTAGCATTACAATAGACAACATAACTTGCCATATTGAAGTTGACAATTTTGAAACAAAATCTTTGGGATTTCGATGATGCTGATAATGTGGAAGTATGAAGGCTCGACTATGAAGGTTAATCCATTTGAAGGAACTTATCTTGAAGATTGGATTGGATTGGATCAAACAATTGGATCCCTTGGATTGTAGAGATTTGATCAGGATAGCATTAAAGATATCTCTCTGATAGTCCACTTTAAATTGGTTATTATTATATTGTATCCTACTATTTTAATTGTCGGTAAATTGGGTAATTGATTGTAATTGATCTAGTATGTTTCAAAACTCTTATATATTTGAGAGACTTTTATAGGTTTTGTACTGAGTATTGAGAACACTTATCTGTTCATTGTGGGAAGTATTTTTGTGAGTGCATTTGAAAGAGTAAACAAGTTTGTTGCTTGGTTTATTGCCAAAATTCTTAGTGGGATAATTTAGAGGTAAGTAATCTAGATTTTTAGATACAAAAGTGAGGTTGCTAAGCCAAGGTGTGGTGGGACTTGAATCACTTGTTGTATTAGGATTAAAGATAATAGATTTATTCATTAAGCTAGGCTCCGCAAACATAACGAACCCAAACTGCGTAAATAAATTTTTTTGTTCTTGTTTTTCTATTCTTATCATCATGTCACCTTTTGTTGCCATTGTAGCCATCACTTGCGTTAACACTCGTTCTCTTTGCAAGTTTCAAGGGCAGTTTCCAACAAAATATTTTGGACAAATTATCTCTTCTATAAAAAAATTCAATTACAATTTATATTAACAAATCACCAAATTCTCTTGCAAAGAATTTAGTCTCCTACAACTATAGCAAGCATATCAAGCAAGTGAAGAATAAAAACGTAAAATTAATTTATTGCCAGACAAAAGATCGATTGATAAACATTTTTGTCAATCATTGAAAACGGATGTATTCCATCAATTTAAAGAAAACTTGAAATGTAAAACTTGTTTTAAATGAGATTATTAGAGTCAAACCGACTTTAAGTTGACAAAGAATAGAAATAGGATTATGAGTTGGCTTGCAAGGTGGCAAAAGTATGATGAATTTAAGTTGAAGATTCATGGGCAGAAATAAGGTAGGAAGAAGCTAGTTTACAAAGTTTTTACAAAGGTCACGTGGCACGAATTTAATTGAAGCATTATCCATAAATGAATAATATTAATGGATAAACATGGCAGCAAATTGGATTTGCTGGAAGGGTCTTAGGCGGTGTGTCAAGCCTATAAATTTATAGGAGTGTGCATGGTGTAAATGTTGTGCGTGCATAAGCAAAGTGTGATAAATAAGTTTGGCTGGGGTTAGAGCAATTGGGCGAGAATTAGGATTTTTTTAAATATATAATATATTAATTATGAAAATGATATAGGAAACACATTAATTACGAAAATAAGAATTTGCGATAGTATTTTATTGGTGTCATTTGACATATTCACGACACCAAACTAAAATGTGATAAACTAAATTATTGAGGGATTTGATATGTAAATTTTCTATTTAGATTGACTTTTGAAAAATACTTTTAAGGGTACTGCATAGTGTGATGTGACAAACCTTAAATATGGTTAAATGTTTTGTAAACTCTCATTGTTTATTATTTTCTTTTTATTCCGTTCAACACAAAAAATAGAAATCTCTTATCAATTAGTCCAATTTTTTTACCTAAAAGTATTTTTGTAAAAGGTGATTCCAACCACAAATAAATTTTATTTATTTTAGAAAATAATTTTTCTATTTAAATTATGTCGACTTAGCGCTAACGGTACTCATAGTAGTTTATTTTGCTCACATTATATTTAGAAACTATAAATTTAACTAATAATTATAATTTATACATAATAATACTTTTCTAAAGCTTTTATAATTATCCTTATTATCAATTTAATTTACGTATGAAGTATAAAATTTTAATTATAAAACTTTAGAAAAATATTATTATGTATAATTTATAATTATTATAGTTGAATTTATAGTTTCAGATATAATGTGAGCAAAAGAAAATTATTATGAATATCGTTAATTGTTATGTCGACATAATTTGAAAAAAATTATTTTCAAAAATAAATAAAATCTATTTCGATTGAATCGATTTTTTTACAAAAATACTTTTTGAACTAATTGGTATAAGACTTCTCTATTTTTGGTGTTGAAAGAGAATAAAAAATAATAAATAAGGAAGGTTTATGAAGCAATTATCCCTATTTAAGGTTTGGTGTCGCCACACTTTCAGGCGGGACCTTAAAACTTTTTTTTCAACAATCAATCTAAATGAAAAATTTACTTATCAAGTCTTTGAATATTTTAATTTATCATATTTAAATTTGGTGTCGTGTGTTTAATATTACTTTTAAGAATTATTTTAAAATAAAAATACTTTTAAGATAAAATATTCCTAAACAAATTATTTTTGAAAGAAAAAATACTTCTCCCAAATAAAAAATTAACTAAAAAGTACTTTTTTGAGAAGCTGAAAATTCTTACTTCTCCTCAAAAACATTTTTTTCCTAAATTTTTTTTAAAAACATTACTAAATTAAGGGTGAGTTTAGATAGACGGTACGTTTACATGCGGTTAGTGTAAAAACAACGATTACGGTGAGATTAGATACTGTAGTGACACTATAACATCAGACAAAAAGTAAACTAAACGCATTGCACCACATCCAATCGCCAATCCATACTCACCTTAAGCCTAAAAGCAATAGTAGCAGCAACAACTACATAAGAAAAATATTTACATGTGTTTGTGTTGTTTGTTACGTAACAAGTAAATTTATTAATATTAAAATTATTTCGTGTCCATTACACTACTAGTGTAACATTTCAACTGCGAGACGTTTTTAACCTACAAAGGGAAATAAAAGGTAATAATCGGGTGTCTCCCAGCGTTTATTTATTCTTACACACACCAAACCAAACAGATGGGATTTTCAATCTCAACCATCTTTGATGCCTTGTATAGTTTGGTTAATTTCCTTGGATTATGTGAGAATCCATATCTTTGCATATTTGGATTACAAACCGTAACATTGTCTCTGGATTTGGAATACCCTCATGCAATTTCTCGTACTCCAATGTCCAGTGTAATATACAATCTTGGCTCTTTGGAGAAACTTGACTTTTGAATACGACGCTCTTGAAATCCTTCAAAAGGCCCCCTTCAATTACTCTGGAGGTGATTGACTTCAATCCATTCAACCACTCTCTTTGAAAGCTTTAGACTTCCCATCTGTAAATCATAGTTTATATATGAAACCAAAAGAAAGAAAAAACTTGCCCTCAAATTCAAACTTACCATGATCATAGTTCCTGGAGATGATAAAACCCTCTTTTGCCCCATTCACCTTCATGTAAAGAACATGCTCGCATCTGATCATAAGAAGCCTTGGAAATTTGGGGAGGCCTGTTGCAGAACATATCATGAACCTTCCGGCAGAAGCATTGAGCTCCATGTCGGTCTCAAGCTTACCAATTAAAGACGACATTTTCGCAATCTTTTCCTTGATATTTTGATGCAAATGAATCAATGGAAGTACGGAAATATAATTACAAATATATTTACTGTGGAACAAATAGGAATAAATAAAAAAAGGGGACACAATCGATCACTTGCTAGCTGCTGCACTCACTCTCCATAGCTGATATGAAGGTCTATTTATAGTGTCCATAGCTATTTAATAAGGCACGAGATTTTTTTGTGAGCAAAAGATTTTCCAAGATCTGTCCACATTTTCCAATATTCAAGCGGACATATTGAAGGACTGAAAATTCGAGCACACATATTTTCTGGAATTAATTCAATTGCCGGCTGGTGTTACAAAGAAAAAGTATAATTAACTTATTTTACCTTTCAATTTTATAAAAAATAATAAAGATATTTTAACTATCTATTCTAATTTTGTTTTTAACCTTTAAACTTATATTATCTGTTAAATCATTTTAAAATGGACTAATTTAAAATAAATTGAAAAGTTAATATTTGTTAACCTTGTTGATGTGGTGTGAATGTCATGTTAGCAATTAATTAATTTTTTAAAATTTAAAATATTTAAAAATATTAAAAAATATGAAAATATAAAAATATTTTTAATATTTACCACTTAATTAATCGCTAACGTAGCATACACGTGACAAAATTAACAAACCTTAACTTTTCCATCTATTTTAGGTGTTTTGACAAGCAACACAAATTTAATGACTAAAAAAATGAAAAACTAAATGGAGAACTAAAATGATATTTTTTGTAAAATTATATAGCCAAATTATGCCCAAAGCAAAAAAATCGCTCACCAGTTTGCTTATTCACTCAACCTTGTGCTTTCCATGAATTGACTGATATTAAAGCCTATTTATACTCTTTCACAAGTGATTAAAATTTCATAGCCTTTTATTAGGGCATGACATTTTTTATGGTAAACTACCCAAAGAAAAGAAGAAAGACATACAATATCACGAATGTCAAGAGTATGACCACTTACAAGTTGAGTTTACTAGAACATTGAAAAAGAAGAAAAAAAATACTTGTCTATGACATTTTGTAAAAATGACTCAACCAGTGAAAAGGATGAAGAAGATGATGCCCAAGCAATTATGTTGCTTTCACATCCAAAGAGGTAATTGAATTTGTATTTTACTTCGACAAATGTGGTGACAATGATAGTGGATCCACAAAATATTTGATGGATATTTATAAGATCATGCTTGACAAGTGGGATCAGGAATGTAAGATCAATGTGCAAATGATTAATGATAATTTTATGTTAACAAAACTTGAGATACTTGAAAAAAGCTTAAAGAAAATTACTAATTATTGACTAAAAAATGAACCAAACTCGGTGAAGCTATGAAGGAGTTAATTGCAACACTAAGTATATGTGAATTTATAAGCGTTGTGTTCATGTTTTAGGTGTGGTGGTATAATTGAATTCTCTAGGAGAGACCAAGCTAGGATTGTGCTAGGGAAATGGTGAGCTAGGATACTATACAAAAATTATCTTAAGAGTGTGGCATATATCTCTCTACGACATGAGAGTCTATTTTTAATAAATTGACGTGTTGTAATGTCTTAAATCACCTTTAAGTGTCTATTGTACTTTTGGATATTATTCTTTATATTTTATGTAATTAAACAAAATAGAAAGTAAAATGTGGAAGAATAATTATTCATAGCTTTGTTAAAGTTTATGTTAAGTGTTTGTATGTGGTAACATCCGATATCCGGATTTGGTTATTCGGGTCAGGTAGAGGGTGTTACATGTTGGTATTAGAGCTTTCGATTCAGTTGAACCTCTAGTAGTTAAATGTGAGTTAGTCCTGTATGCATAGTCTGCCAAAAATGGCTTAGTCTCTTAGGTATGTTGAAACTTTTGTCTCTGTGAAAGATACATTATTATATTGGTAAATTGTGATAAGAAAGACAATAGAGAAATAAAAGAATAATTTCATTAATAAGATCTGGAAAATATTACATAAATGACAGAAAGAGAAAGTACAAGTTAGAACAAAAAGAAAATTTTAATTTCCACCCTCGTCGTGTTGGTAAGTAGGTCCAATAAAGACCCCTTTAGTTTGAGGGCATTCGTCTAGAGCTTTCTCTAAGTCAATAAAACCTTTCTCTTTTTTTGTCCTCTACTTCAGGCATAGTGGGAATGAAGAAGCCAACTAATTGCTTTCTCTTCTTCTGAAAATTTTCCTAATCTTCTCCTTCGGGATGATAGATATTAAAGTTTAAGGAATCAGTAGAGATATCCTGAAGGAAGTCTATAACCTCCTTAACCCGACCTAGACGTTATGGCCTGATTGAGAACGCTACATTAGTCACTGAAATGGCCAAGCAGACCATTTGACCTTTGAAAATCCTTAACACGATAAATTTTGAAGAAAACAGTTATTGGTGATCCAAGTTAGATAAACATTAGGAGTTATCTTACGAGAAACTCTAACTTGTCTAACTTTAGGAAAAGTTACCACTCTTGAAATTAAATAACGTTAAAGCATTCATTTAATTAGGCCATCTTTACTTAGAGTCCATTTTATTATCGTCGTCATATTTAGAAGACTAATTTATTTAACATTTTGTTTTAAAAATAATTGAATCTTTAAAATGTAGCGGAAAACTATTATTCATGTCATTTTGGAAATCTAGTTGCCTTATCAATTTTTTTTCAAAAATAATTAATTTGTAATGCAACGGAAAGTTGATGAATGAAAGCTTTATTTAAGCCAGATATCATGTAATTATCGGGTTATTTGTTTAAAAATAGTCTGATGTTCAAGGTAATACTCTGTATGTTGGGTTCGATCATAGTCTTGAGCATTACCTTAGAAATTTGGAACTATGGAGTGAGCTAAACTAGCTCAGTGTGAGTCTATAACAATATAATCACACAATCATTCATACAAGAACCAATCATTAATTCAATACCATTCAATTCAACACAATACATTACAATACATAACATAAATTCGAGTATGTCATGAGCATGATGTAATGCAAAAAGGTTCCTACCCATCTATCCGCTACACACCATGAGTTCTCTCGAACTTGTCTTTCAAACTTCAAACAATGTGAGTAGAGCTCGATGTGGTTAAACCACCATTATAAACAATGCAGTTATATTGCCAATCAATATGTAGAAAAGCTGCCAATTTCGTGGGCAAGCCACCAAGTCAGTAATTGCTGTTTAAACTGCCAATTAGTATGCGATATAATTTCCAATCTCCTCCTTACTCCTAGTGTAGTGCACTTAATACAGATAAATGTGGACTTAATATGCCGCCAGAATTCCACGGAACTCCTCCATCAACCACAATATCCCACCCCATGCACATGCAATATATCATCCAATATTCCAATCAAATGCATATTTCATACATATTTTTTCAGTAGCATAGATTACATGCCATCATTATAACGTTCACATATTAATCATTAAGTTTCACCATCAATACGGTGACATTTAATCATATCATCAATCATTAATGCTTTAGGAAAATATTTCAGTGCATGTATAACAGTTTTTCGATTCAATACTTTTCATGGCATTTTATCCAACAAGATTTCGGGCATTCAATATCTATTTCCAAAATAACACATGCTATAGATACAATCGATCACGCACCATACCAACAAACCTTTCATATCAATATCAAACAATTAACTATTCAGTCAACCAAACAATTTTACAAACATGCCATTTAGTCAAAGCCAATAACAAACCTGATTTAGCCACTTAATACATTCATTTAGTCAATTAAATAAGCCCGACCAGCAAGCTTAATCCACATTTAGATCATATATAATATAATCAAAACATTCAAGTTAACAAGTTAGGACCTACACCTTTTTTTCGCAAGACTGCAACACACTGACGAAACTCGCAGTTTCTCCTTAAGACCTTAAATCGAACCTAAATTAAAAATAAATATTTTATCAAATTAATACACCATTTAAATAGCCCTAAAACACCCTCTTACAGGTTCAAATCAAACAACATATTTATAACGATTTTTTTGGATCGAAATTAACTAGGTCTCTTACACAGGTTTGATGCACTATAGGTTTGGGAGTTTGGGTTAGCAACTAACACCATTAAATACTAAAAAATCAGTAGCTATACAATCATAAAATTCTCTAATCCAACCAATTATAAATTTCCCAAACAATTAGGTCAAAACTATGCACTAGCTAACAAACTACCTCACTTATGCTTCCCAAATTGTTAGATCTGAATCGTCGAATGATCAAGATTGAATTTCCCTAAGACAAATATGATTAAAGGATGGTTAGGAAGGGTTCTTGGGACCAAAATATTTCTGGAAAGATATGGGGAAAAATTAAAGAAAATGCCAGCCCCCTTTTGATGCCTCTAAGCGTAGACTACCACCAAAGGTGGTAAATCGGGGTTGTTTTTTTAAAAAATCCAATTGAAAGCACTTTTAAAGGTTGGAAAATACCCATAAAATCATTGAAATTTTCCCCAATTCTAGATATGGGTATTACCTTGAAATATTCATTAAGAAAATTAAAGAAAACATGCACTTACACAAGCTAGAAAAGAGGGGCGGCAATGGCACTTCTTGGGCAGCAATGGGGACTGTTCTTGGAGGTAAAAAATTTTAGATTTATGGCTGAAAAAATAAGGAAAAATGGAAACAATAAGGAGGGAAAAGAATGGTGCAAGAACCCGTTGCAAAAAAGAAGAGAAATTGATGGTGAATCTTAGTGGCTAGGGTGATAGCACACAAGGGAAAAAAGAAATAAAATTGAAGGGAAAAGAGGGAAGGAAGAGGTTGAACGGCTAGGATAGGAAGAATTGAATTAAAGCTAAAAAATACAAGAAAAATTATATTTATGCCTACGGTTCAAGGATGGGGCGACAAAAATAAGGAGGAGAAATTTTAGCAAAAATTAAGCTATTTTGCAAGGGTAGGGAATTGAACTTGGGACCATAATTAAACTTCTATGCTTCCTCATTTTTCTTTTAACTGCTAAGCTAATTACTCATCTTTGACATAACCACTAACACCTAACTAACATATCGACAACTCATTTATTTCCTATAAACGCACAGTTAATCTAAAAAATTAGGGCATGACCACTCTCTCTCGGTTTATAAACCCGATTCTACTAACCCCCGATTTTTGGGATGTGACAAATTTGAAATCTACCTGACTTAAATTCAGAGGGCCAACAACCACTTGTGTATGAAGAACCAAGTTAGACCTTAGCTTGAATAGGGCCTTATTCAAGTTCTTCCCGGTATTTTCTTGATATTTTCTTAGAGCTTCCTCCCTAGACTGGCTTAGAGTATCTAGCTCAGCCTTGTGGTATTGCTCCTAAGCCCTAAGTTGCTCATCTAGAGAGGATTCTCTCTCTTTTAGTGATATGATCTCCCCTTCTAGCTGAGTGCACTTAGTCTGCGTTCTTTGAACTTAGCCTTTTAGGCCATGACACAAGAGTCGAGTTGCTCGATCTTGTTCTTATAAATTTGATTAGATCAGCAAAGCTCAACTACAGTCTGTTCACCAAATTTTATAGATTGCTCCATACTCATTATTTTAGCATGATGTTGATTAGTAGTTTCTTGGAGGAGCCAAGTCCAAATCCCATACTCCACCAATAGGGCTTGTGAGGACTTCGCCAAGAATGGAATAGGTGATAATTATAGATTAGAAGAGAGATAAGAGTGAAGAGCTTCTTTAATCTTATGTGGTACCATGTTGTTTTATTGCTCGAATATAGAGCTTAGAGAGACAAAAGATAACCCTGACCCTAACAGATCATGCCAGGGGAATAATTCTTCAGCTTCGTCAAAGGAAGCATTGGGAGGTTGGGAACTACATGGAACAACTAGTTGTTCTGGACTTATTGTTAAGATCTCAACCATAGAGGGATCAATGGTGTGAATAGGGGAATCTGCAAATTGGGTGGACTCCGCTGGCAGTGCAGGTACCTCAGGTAGGGTTGGAACTAGTGAAGTTTGAGTTACTTCTTGGGCAAGCCTTTTCTTGAGTCTACGTTGTGTTAACTGAGGGCACTCACTTTCCACTATCTTTTGAGTGCTTTCCTCTACCCTAGGCCCCTTTTGAATTTTCATTGTTACTATTTTCTTGGGTGGAGTAGTAGCATCAGTCTTTTCTTTAGCAGGGCCTTCATCCAAAATGGTCGTCATATCCATGTTTTGTGCTGAATTTGAGGAAGACCCTGCACCATCAACATGAGAATTAGCCCGACTTGAAGATGAAGAAGAAATAATATCGGGCGTGTAATATTCTCGTTGCATGGACGAAGTCCACAAAGGTCATAGAACTAGAAGATAGGTTCCCTTATACACCTTGTTAAAACCTTTGCCAAATCACTATTTGCATTGTGAGGCTAAGTCACTAAAGTAGAAGACATATTTTAATCATCTAGCTAATTTATAGGGTCTTTTATCGGTAGGCTGTCGAAACCTCGAAAAATAAATCCTACTTGAAAAGAAAGAAAAAGATCAAACTTTTGTGGAGTGGTGAGCAAGGTCGAATCCATAGAAAGTGGGATTAAAGTAATTCCTAAAATAAATGAGAAAATAAAGTTGAGGGGGATTTTATAATTCAAATTGGAATAAAAACTAATAACAAATAATGAAGTCAAAACAGTAAGATTTAGGAAAATTCAAGGTTTGATAAGTATCCAACCAAGAAAAATCAAAATGTTTAAGTCACGGATTGATCATTGACTTTGTAAATAATTTTCTAAACTTTGTGAATAAATTGGTTATAGTTATTCGAGATGCTTTAATAGCCTAATGTCTCATTAGTTTCTCATTAATCAAAGAGACACTTGAATGATTACTTCTCTAATTGATAAACAGTCCCGCGGAGGCGCTCCTAGAATTTAACTTACCAACAACCTTAAGATTTAAAGGGATCCAATTCTAGCCAACCATCTCACACCAGTGTGGGTAATTTAAACTAGATTTTATACTTTGATAACCTAAGTTATTCACCACATGGATTAAAACCTTTCCACAATTAAGGATGAGAAGATCCTCATTGGTTGTATATTAAATTGACAAATTAAAGAGTGGCCAATTCATTCAATTCACAAATCAATAATAATATGAAGAAAAAAAGATATACAAATATTCAAGAATCTAAGCACTTGAATAACAATAATCTCACAATTCAATGAATCAAAAACCTTGATAAAACCCTTGACAAGAATGAAGAAGTTAACAATCCATGAAGAGAAAAAGAATAGTAGAAGAAAACATGGAAGACTTGTATATTCTTTCTTCATGCCCAAAGCCTCTTTAAATACCCTTCACGATATTCTAAAAAAGAGTTCAAAATAAAGAATTAATTTAAAATATCCCATAAAATCCTAATCAATCCCTTAATATCCCATAAAATATTCTAATCAATCCCTGAAAATTAGACTTTGAAGAATTCCATCTTATATCCAAAAAGATGGAGGTTTGTTGAAAAACTATAGAAAATTCTTGCATCTTTGTTTCTCTGAGCACAAACTTTGAGCACCCCTTATTCTCTGACTTTTTCTATCCATCTTCTTATTCCATGAAATACCCAAACTTAATTTTGTCTATAAAACCTCCATATGGCTTCTGGATGATTCCAACTCTAATTTTTTACCTAAAAAAAATACAAAATTCAACCAAAAGATGAGTTTACAAGCATATTAGGTCATCAAAACTCATGGGAAACTTCTCAAAATATAAGTAAAATTACATTCTAACAAATTCCTCCACATTTAAACAATGCTTGTCCTCAAGCATGGAATGGTTCAAAGTCTCAAGTCCTAATAGTCAAGTAAAAAAGGAAAACAAGAAACAAGACGTTCATAGAAGATGTCCATAAAAACCAACACAAAAGAAAAATCATCTCGTAAATTTTTTGAAATTAAAATGAAGTAAGATTTGAAACACTCACCATGGATTCCCTCATTAACACTCAAAGTGTTTATGGTATTGTCAACCCTCGAGTCATAACATAAAAAATGTCTACCATAGGCTTGCAAATATATCACATCCTCACCACTAGAGTTAAAATCGGATGCAAAGATCAAAGGGTCTTTTTTAGGTTGTAATGGGGCTTGGGTCAATGTATGAAAAGAAGATACTTTTTCGGCTTATTAATCAAAGAAATAGATATACTTTTTACCTGAAACTCGACGTTATTTTTTGACTCAAGCAATAAGGAAGTGACTAATGGGAGAGTCAACTAATTAACTTGAGAATATCACTATGAGATATATATATTTTTTGTGTGTGAGAAAGTAGAGAAGGATCTTAGGATATTTGTAGCAATTACTGTTCATTCTCTTTCTCTCTCTATTCGTTTTTTAAGGGTAGCTTGAGTTTAATGTAAATCCTTTGATCCGGGTAAGAAAATAGGAAATAAAAAAAACATGGCCAAATTGGCTTATAATGCATATAATTTTCCAAAGAAAGGCTAAAGCTCAAATTGTCTTCTATTGGTCAAAATCAGTGTGAATTAATCCCATTACCTGTGAATAATGAATATCTGAAGGTTCCCTTTGACGAGCTACATGTAGCTGGTGGTTAGAGGGTTCTAAACCTGCTGTGATTGCAATATGAAAAATGTAAAAACCAAGAATCAAAGGCTTATTTTTCTTAGTCATAACACTAGAAAATTCCGATGCTAACCAAAAACCCAAATTAACTTTCCTTTTTTCAACCATACACCACAAGAACTCTGCTTTGTTTAGTACACTAGCATAATTAACTTGCAAGTAATATGAGTAAGCTAAAAATTAGTGTATGTACTTAATTCTTAGATCAATGAGTGTATGAACTTTGAGTTGCTCGAATTATAAGCCATTTTAGTTGTCGACCATTCTCTGTATAAGGAAATGGGCTCAAAATCTGCGCTATAGTCACAAAGAATCATTAAATAATTATCAGTTTGCACATAATCCTAGCTAACTACCTTTATTGCCAAATTAAACACTGTGAGGGACAAGTTAAAATGTTTACCCATCAAATGAAATTTAACCATATTTGGTGTTTGAATGTTGACACTATCATAAGACATCAAGAACTAAAAAGTGGTGTAAAATTTCCACACCAATTCAATATAAATGAAGCATGTAATATTAGCGTAGTTGACCACCTCCGGACGTACTAATGTCCAGAGTGTGAATACTTTAACAAAAAGTATAAGAATGAGGTGGTGTCTATAAGTATACGAGTCAGGTTGTAATATATTTTTTACAAGGAAGTACTCCGAGGATCATACCCAAGGGAAACGAGTGCTAAATTATCTTTAACCTAAACGAAAATAGATCTAATTAGTACTTTAAATAAATTATATTACGATGAACATAAAAATAGAGAAGTTAAATTTTATAAGAAAATAAATAAAATGACATAAAAATATGAACTTCGAAAAAGTAAGTTCTAAAGTCAACCAAATCTAAGTATGGGTGATTAGCTCACTTCGGTGATCAGAACTAATTCCTATTTCGGGTTTCTAGTTCAATCAACTAGTCGTTACCCTAGTAAGATCTTTCGATATTCCCCTAAACTAATGAGTTGGTAAGAACTACTTGCCACTTGACCTCACAGTCCAGACCGGTTCGGGGGTAAGGGGTTTACGGATTCACCATAACAATTTTGGATTGATTCCCACCTAAATGACTTCCTAGGGTTGTCAATCCTAAGGTTTAAGTTATTCTTTTCCTAAACAGTTGATCTATTGAGAAAACCTTATATAGTAATTAATTAATTACATATCCACTGACTAATCCCCCATAAGAGGATTAGTTCCTCATTGAATCCATAAACATAATAAACTTGATAAATAGAATAAACATAAAGAAGAACTCAATAATAAGGTTTAAGAGAATCTTGGTTATATTGAGGGATAAAAGTGCTGAATCCACAGAGTGTTGGTTCAATCCAGAAATCAGATTCTCCGTTGAACACAAACAAAACAAATGAAAATAAATCTAAAGCCTAAAGATATTGATAACTAAAAACTAAATTACAAGGAAAATTCTAAACTTTAAAAATTGTCCTTTCTCGAGTGTCTAAAGAGCCCATTATAAAGTTAGGGTTGGCTATCCTCCTTAGCCCTAGGTTGGCTGACATTTTCGTGTTAATTTTCATCGTGCGGACCAAAACACCTTCAGCTCATAAATCAGTCTTGTACTGGGCCGATGTCGCGACACTGCGGCTATATACTTTAGCTTCAGGCTCAGCTTTAGGGGTTTGTCGTGACATCTTCTGATTGTGTTGCGACACCAAAGATAGTATTGGAATTCTTGTATTTTGCTCCTTATGTTGAAACATTTGACTCCCATATTGTAACACGGTGACCAGCTTTGAGCTCTTATGCCTTTGAATGGTGTCCTATACACTCATTAAGTAAGTTAGCTCACCCTTAGGCCGCATTCGGTCTCTAAGGTTATAAATTGACTTAATTTAAACTTTTTATTGAATTAAAACTAAAATAGAAAAACTAACTAAACCATAATAGAATTGCTTGTATTCAAGCTCCTTAATTATGAAAACTAGTTTAATCTGCTACTCCGAATTACGGTAGATAAGTATTCATCCCAAACAAGAATAGAGAATAAGTTCTTGACTGAATAAAAAATATGTAGCTTTAAAAAGGATTCACAGTGCACATGCTTAAAGCTAAGAATGGTTAATTTTTTAAATTTTGAAAACTTTTCTTTGTGTTTACGTGATGAGATCTGAAGGTGTCCATGCAAGATGACGGGTGATGGTTTGTTTTTGCTGGTCTTGAGCTTGGAAAACACTCGGGTAGATGACACTTTGGCCAGGGTTTTTCAAGGAATTTAGAGTTTGTAGACACAAAAGTGTTCTTGTGTGCAATGTTAAAATTACCCAAATATGCAGCACTTACCAGATTGCAGATCTAGTTCACTTAGCCATAAGGAGAGTAAGCTGCTGAAAAATCGTACACTACTATACGATGGTAGATTTTGCATGAGTGAGGCATCGCCATAAGGTTGAGTTTGCTGGTCTTTCTCGTTGGATTTGGCTCGATGGACTGGATGCGAGAGGGTTGTTGACCGCCTCTAAACGTACCAACATCTAGAGCGTGAATATTGCAACTAAAGATATGAAATTGAGGTGGTGTCCGAAAGTATACGGGTCAGTTTGTAATATAGTTTTTACAATGAAGTAGGTGAATACTCTGAGGATCGTACCTAAGGGAGGCGAGTACTAAATGAACTTTAACCTAAATGCAACTAGATCTAGTTAATATTTTAAATAAATTATATTACGAATAAACATAAATAAGGTTTTTTAGATTTTTATAATAAAAAAATAAAAATTGCAAAAATAAATTGAACTTTGGATAAATGAATTCTAACTTAATCAATACTAAGCATAAGTGATCAGCTCGTTTCAGTGTTCATAACTAATTCCTATTTTGGATTTCTACTCAATGAACTAGTCACGAACCTAGCAGGATCTCTCGATCTTCCACTAAAATAAAAAGTTGACAAGAACTACTTATCTCTTGACCTCACAGTCCAGACCGGTTTGGGGCTAACATGGTCACGGATAGGCCATGCCAATTTTGGGTTAATTTTCACCTAAATGACTTCCTAGGGTCATCAAGCCTACGGTTTAAGTTCTTCCCCTCCCAAACAACTGATCCGTTAAGAAAACCCTACGTAAATCAGTTAATCACACCTCCACTCCCTAATCCCCCATAAGAGGATGAGTTCCTCACGGAATCAATAAACATAATAAACTTGATATAAAAGATATGCGTAAAGAATAAGACAATAATAGAGTTTAGAGAACCCTATTTTGTATTTGATAATTGAAGTGCAGAATATCCTCAAGTGTTGATCTCATCTACAAACCAAGTTTTCCGAAGAACACGTATAGAAAGAACTAAAATAAACCTAAAGCCTAAGAGAAAGGAAAAAAACTAAAACTAAAATCACAAAGAAAATCTTAAAGTATGAAACGTCGTCCTCACCAAGTGTTCTAAAAGCCTATTTATAGAGTTAGTGTTGTTGTCAAAGCTTTTGTTCTGGTATTAACTTTTCATTGTGCAGACCAAAATGCTCTAGTCTCATAAGTGTTTCCCATATAAGGCCGATGTTGCGATTCTTATAGTCTGCCCACTATGTTGTGACATCAAACTTCCCTTGTTGCAACACAACGACTAGTATTGAGTTTCTACGCCCTCGAATAGTCTTCTACACACTCACTAAATGTATTAGCTCACCTTTAGGCCTCAATCAGCCCCTATGATCAATAAAAGACTCAAAATGCACTTTTTATTGGATTTAAACTAAACTAAGAAAACATACTAAAATATAATGAAAATTCCTGTATTCAAACTCCTCAAGTATGAAAATTATTTTAATATGTTACACCAAATTACGACATGGTGGGTTGATAAGCTATAAAAGTAACATATATTAATCCCATTATTAATGCATTTTTGGATGATTAATTATGCAAATTAGTGAATTTTGTGCTCCTAATTCTTTAAATTCATGTTTCTACACTTAGGAGAACATTTGGGAGTGAAAGGAGCAAAAAAGCAAAAATCAGACAAATAAAGCTGTTTTCAGGAGCCACACGGCCTGGGCATTTTCATACGAGCTGGACACATGCCCATGTGCCAGTCCATGTCGATGTCGCACCCTGTTTCCCAAATAAATGAAAAAACCCAATTTTTAGGCTTTCTGGGCATTGCAGAGTTTATAAATACCCATTAGAAGAAGACATAAGGGAGCCATCAAAGAAGATTGAAGAAAAGACTCGAATAACACCATCAGAATCAACTCGGAAGAGGATCTCCAACAAGATCGACGATCTCCTTTTAATTTCTTTCGAAGTTTTATTGAGTTTCTTTATGTCTTGTGGCTATTCTGACTTTCAGATGTTTTCATTCAGGGTTATGAACTAATTCCCTAGATGCCTAGGAAGAATGAGACCTATAATGAATCCTTTTATTTAATGTCTATTTTTACACGATAAATACTTGATTCTTGTTCTCAATTATATATGCTTATTTCTTGTTTTAATATTTTTGGAATGTTAGTTTCTGTTTAATGTGCTTAATTCAGCGGAGTAAAAGTTCCTGTTTAAGAGTAGATTTAGCATAATTGAGCGGAGTTGCATGCAATCCTAGAAATAGGACAACATAAATCTATTAGATTAGAGTCAAATCTAATATGTGAATCCATAGATCGAGTTAATGCGATGATAGGGGTTTTAATTAGGAAGAGATTTCAATTAATCAACCTAGAGTCAATTGTTTTTACTCTCGAAAGAGATATTAACATAATTTAGGAATTTCTAAGGATCAAGACACAAGTGATTAAATTGTTTAATTCAGATTCATAATAATAGGTGAAGTCTTGGTGGATTCTTTCCTAGGTATTGTCTATCTCATTGGTTAATATTTGATTATTTTCTTGATTCTTTCTCTGTTACGTTCTTAGTTAAATTAGTTTAGTAAATTTAAATTAAAACACACCACTCCAAATTGTTAGCTAAATAATAGAAAAACTGTAATTACTAATACATTTAGTCCTTGTGGATAGATATTCTCTACTCACCATAGCTATACTATTGTTCGATAGGTATGCTTGCCTTTGTTGTATTTATAGTTAGTTTAGTGACCATCAAGTTTTTGGCTCCGTTGCCAGGGACTAAAATATTAAGACCACTTTATTTTTATTAATTTAGCCATTTTTTATTTTATTTTATTATTTATTTTGTTTTTAGTTAATTTTTACATTCTAAATTTTATTTTATTTGCTTCTGGTAAGTTCCTTTAGTTTATGACTAGAAGAAGCTCGTCGAGACCATTATTGTTTGATAGTGAAATTAAAAGTACAGCTCGTAGAAATCGTAGAGAAGTAAGGCAAGCGGACATTGTTATTACTGAGGAGTGGGTGGTAACCAGAATAATGAGCTACCTCCTGTAGTTGCTGCAAACCTAGATCCTGTTCCTCGTACTATGTACGATCATGCCAAGCCTACTCTGACTGGGGCTGAATCTAGTATTCCGAGACCCACCATTGCTGCAAATAATTTCGAATTGAATTCGAACACTATTCAGATGGTACAACAATTTGTTCAGTTCGATGGTTTGCAAGTTGAAGATTCAAATACTCAATTGGCCAATTTCCTGGAAATCTGTGATGCTTTCAAGATTAATGGCACCATTGACGACTCCATTCATTTATGATTATTGCCTTTCTCGTTGAGGAACAAATTTAAGTAGTGGTTTAAATCTTTACCACGAGGTTCCATCACCACATAGGATTAAATAACTGAAATGTTCCATCTGAAGTACTTCCCCCCGGCTAAGGCAGCCAAGTTGGGGAACTACATCTCTTCTTTTGTGCAGATCGATTTAGAGACTTTATATGGTGCATGGGAGAGATACAAGGATTTATTGAGAATGTGCCCTCACCATGGGTTACCTCTATGGTTACAAGTTCAAACCTTCTATAATGGTTTGAACCCTTCAACAAGGTAGTTGATTGACGCAGCAACTGGTGGCACACTGAATAATAAAACACTCGAAACAACTTTATAATTTATTGAGGAGATGACACTGAATAATTATCAGTTGCAAGTCATGAGGACAAAACAGATTAAAGCAACCGGTGTCTTTAATTTAGATGAAGTCACCATGTTATCAAATCAGGTAGAACTTTTAAATAAGACAATTGATGCTTTATATGTTTCTACGCAAGTACATCCAGTGATGCAATGCGATACAAATAGAGGAGGAATGAATAATCCAGAATGTTTACCATTCGCTTCTAGCATAGAGAACGAATAAATCAATTATGTGGGTAATAATTCTAGGCCTCAAAATAACCCTTATAGTAATAAGTATAATGTAAATTGGAGGAACCATCCCAATTTCTCTTGGGGTGGTCAAGGAAATCAGAGAACACAACCCCCTTTGGGCTTCCAACAACAACCATACCAGTAAGAGAAAAAGTTAAACCTCGAGGAGATGTTGACGAAGTTTATTTTAGTGTCAGAAACCCACTTTCAAAACACTGAAGCAACACTTAAAAATCAACAAGCATCGATTTAAGGGCTCGAGAACCAAATAGGTTAGCTTTCCAAGTTAATCTTAGAAAGACCACAAGGTAGTTTGCTTAGCAATACTAAAACTAACCCAAGGGAGCAAATTCATGCAATTACTGTTTGAGATGAAGAATGGTTAGTTGAATCTAAACCAGAACTGATGCAAGAATTCGCGGTGAATAACACTAAGCTTGAGGTAAGCTAGAAAGAGCAAAAATTGGTTACCAAAGGATATAAACCTCGAGTTCCACATCCTAATGCAACAAAGAGAGACCACACGAACTAACAATTCGGTAAATTTCTTAAACTCCTAAAAAAATCACATATTAACTTATCATTTATTGAAGCTCTTTCGTAGATGCCCAATTATGTCAAATTTTCAATGGAGCTTTGGGAGACAAACAGAAGTTAGATGATTTGTCGACTGTGGAGCCTAATGCAGTTTGCTCAGCCATATTACAAAATAAACTACCTAATAAACTGAAAGATATAGGGAGTTTTACTATTCCTTGTTTAATTGTTAGTTTAAATATTGAGAATACCTTAGTTGATTTAGGGGCTAGTATTAATGTCATGCCCTATAAAATGTTTAAACAATTAGGTCTTGGGAAACCCAAACAAACTAGGATGAGTATTCAATTAGTAGATAGAACCATTAGATATCCTAGGGTTGTTATTGAGGATGTTCTTGTTAAAATCGATAAATTCATATTCCCCATTGACTTTGTTGTGTCGGACATGGATGAGGGTAGTGAGGTACCTTTAATTTTAGGGCGACCCTTTTTAGCAACTACTAGAACTATAATTGATGTTGGTACGGGTGAATTAGTACTTTGTGTAGGTGACAAAACAATTACTCTCCAAGCATGTGATTCTGTGAGAGTCTCTAGTAATCGAGATGATTTTAAATGTCCTGTTAACGTGAGTAACCATGTGGCTCAACCTTCTTTGTAGGACATCCCATGAGAAACTGAACAATGTACGAAGAGCGAAGGCTACACCTTGATGAACTAGATGAATAGCAACACATGTTAAGGAGAAACTGAAAAAGCACAATGAAGAGCTGAAACAATTCCATGAGGAACATGTGGATGGAACGAACTAATTTAAGTTGGGGACAAAGTACTACTCGACAAAACAGATCCACGAATTTCCCTTTGGGAGCTTGATGGAAACGGATCAAACCCATTTACGGTATTGAACTTCTTTCCCTACGGTACAGTTGAGGTAACTTATTCTGAATTTTGCACATTTAAACTAAAAAATACTCGACTTAAACCTTATCTTGGTAGAATAATTGATAGCGAGAAAGAGAAGACTCGACTCTATGAACCACTGTAATTGTGCGAACAAGGTTAGTCGAGCTCAGACTGTAAATAAGCGTTTCTCGGGAGCCAACCCAAGTATTTAACATTCTCCTAACTTTATTTCATGTATTTTGAAATGAATTAAATTAAATTTTAAAATTAAAAAAAATTGACCCACTAGGCTGGACACGCTCGTGTGTTCAATGGGGCGTTCGATAGTGAGTTACATGGCCCGACAACCTAGCCATGTGACCTACACGGCCTGGACACATGGGCATGTCTTTGGCCATGTGGATATTAGGACTTAATTTTTCAAAAAAGTGAAGGTTACACGGCCTAAAATAGTCCACACGGTCTTGCGACACGGGCGTGTGGCACACAATGCCTGGACACACAGGCATGTCCTAGGCCATGTGAACCCTGGAGCTAATTTTTTCAATTTTAAATCAAGTTAGAGAGTTACACAGGCAAGAGACACGGCCATGTGCGAGACACGACCGGGCCACACGGGCGTGTAGGTGGCTGTATGAAGACAGGGTTGAAAACTGTTATCGCACACGGGTTGGTAAAAGCCCACACGGGCCCTTACACGACCGTGTCCCCCTTTTAACCCCCAAACCCTAAATCTTTTCTTTTTACTTTGTCTTCTTCCCCACCATACAACCTAATCTACCGTCGATTCCCCCTCTATAACTCTGGCCACTCACCCCTCGTCGCCCCTACGTTCTCTCCTTTCTCCTACCCAAGTTGACCTTCCTCTTCGGCCACCATCGCCCTACACCCTAGCCTTCCCCACTTCCTCGGCCTGCCCCTAGTTATAACCCCACCCCAAGCCTCGTCAACCCCCTTACCGAACACGCCCCCTTGTCCCCTCTTCTTTCCTTTTTCTTCCTTCCCCCTCACCTATTTATGTAAACCATCTCCTAGCCTTGCCGCCCCTTTCACTCGTCAACCACTACTCGCCTCTTCCCCTTTGTTGCTTGTCACACCGTCAACGAAGCCCCTCCCACCGTCGACTGGTGTCATACACCCTTACCCTTTGCATTTTTATTATTTATTATTTATTTATTTGAATTAGTTATTCCTTTTAGTTTTATTATAGATGCTTTCATTATTTCATTTTAATGCATTTATTTATTTTATTTCCTATTTTAGTTTAGTCTTATTATTATTATTATTATTATTATTATTATTATTACGTTTGCATTATCATTTATTGTTTTGACATTTGTTAGTTTTGTTTGAATCTTTCCTTTATTCCTTAGTTTTATTTATTCATTATATATGATCACTTTCATTATTATTATTTTTAGTTCTAGTGGATGTTGACTTCGATTTTTATTGCATTAGTTAATGGATTGCCTCTATTATGATTGGTTCGACTATTTGCTTCATTTGGTTTTAATATTTGATTATATTATTTTTCAGGCACACCATGACGAGCACTCACAATAAAACTAAGGCCGTCGTTCCAGCTTCGAAAAAACAGAAGACGCTGAGTGCAACCTCCTCGTCAAGTGCTTCCGCCTATGCACGCCATCCCTATCTCCGATTTCCACAGTGTTCCCTTGAGGACCTATATCACCAACTCCGCCCAGGGCCACTCGATTTAGGCTGATGTATTAATTGGACCACTTTGGAGTAGGTCCAGTTAGCTGATAGCATGCGCGCCATCATTGCCACAGCCCCGTAGGACCGATTTTTCTCTATCGTTGAGACCACATAGATGGAGCAGACTTTGGAGTTCTGTTCTACATTTATCCTTCAGCTGGTGATGACGACCCATGACTAGTCGGACACCATCACTTTCAGACTCGATGGCACGGTGCGACATATGAGTGTCCCAGAGTTCGGGACGGCATTGGGACTCTACACTACCAAGTTCATGAGTGCCTAGAGCTTTTTCCAATTTTATCAGCACATCCACTACTTGCCATCTCTTTGCTAAGTGGATCTTATGGTGAGCACGATGCCTTATGGTCCGACTCGGTCAAAGGCGACTTCTCTTCCTTTGGTCTTATGCTATATTCATGCTATCTTGGCACACACATTGACCGACAGGAGAGAGAGCATCGGAGTTGTCGGTACCATCGATGCCCATTGTCTATGGAGCATGGCCACGAGGCGTATTTTTGATTTAGCCTACTCCATCGCTCTCGCCTTACGCCGTTAGACAGAGCGCAATAGGAAGGGTCCTCAGGATGAGCCCGAGGATCCACCTAATTATCCACCTTTAATTTACCGTACTGTTTCTTCTGCTACTACCTTAGAGGACATTTCCGCGCGGTTCACTCACTTCGAGCAGCACTGCTTTTAGAGGTTCGACAGTATTAACGAGACTTTGTAGCAGATCTGTTAGCACCTCCATATATCCTCTTCAGCACTGACGACTCGTGATACTGACGCCTCTGACAATGAGGATCATTTATTTTATTTGTTTTCCTTTTTAGTTTTCTTTTTGTTTTTGTTTTTCTATTTTTGTTTATTTTTTTTATTTTTAATTGTTTTTTATTTTTTATTTTTTAGACTTATTTCGTTTCTTATCTTTTGAACTATATTTTTATTTTTTTGTTATTTTTAATCGAGTTAGTAGCCTTTTAATCTTCTTTATTTGTGTTTATTTTCTTATTAGTCTGCTCAAAAACATGCATTATATTTAGATTTGTCTACAATTTCATTTTTCACCATTCTGGCGATTTCATCCAATATTCAGGGTAGTTTCAATTTTCTCCCTCTCTGATGATATTTTGCTTATACTGTGATTATATGATCTGATTGTACATTGAGGATAATGTACATCTTAAGTGTGGGGAGATTATTTATATAATTATTAGAAAATCCCTAAATTATGTCTTATGTTTAAGTAATTTTCTCATACTTTCATTAGAATGAATTTTTATTGTTTTGGGATTTTTTGACTTGTTTTGGATTAATTTATAGATATTTGTGCATTGGTTGATTTAAACTTTAAGACATGAGAGAATCAAGCATGATAATTTATTTTTAAGAAATTTAAAATGTTGGTTCTCTAAATGGAAGTACTATCTTGAAGTTTGAGATTTGCAAGTTTGACATCAAAAACCATGATTTTTTGTGAGATTTTGAGCCTTTAGAGCATACATTTTTCTTGCCTATTTTATTATTGGTTATGAGTGTGCCAATTTTATTTGTTATTCTAGAACTTGCTTCGATTATACATGTCGAGACCACACCTTTGATTTGATATATTGAGATGATAAAGGCACTTATGTTTTAACCCACTTATCCCATAAAAAGCCTACATTTTTAAGTAACCCTTAGTGAACCCCGTTGAGCCTAACACACCGTTTCTTGATTTACCCATTTATGTTAACCCATAACTCATTTTTTGTTCATTGAGACTTTTTCCTATTTTATTGATTCACTTTTTGTCGAGATTTGATTTGGTTAGTTGCTTAACTATGCTCTTTTGTTTGATTTGCTGCATTATTTCTGATTGTTCTAGATAAAAAATTGAAAAAAAAATTATTATTATTTAGTTCTATATTGATTGGGCTTGAACAGTTAAATTTATATTTTTAGAAGAAGCTCGTTTTTATTCTTGAATAGTTCTTGATTTATGCACGTGTTTTTAATTTAACATTTTTTTTATTTTTTCTAGTTTGGTAATTTATCAATTCAATCTTGATTATAACAAACTTTTCTGGCCTTTATCCACACCCTTAACCTAAGCCTTATTAAAACCTCTTAAAGACCTTTTGATTTGTGTATCATCTCATTTTTGAGCCTTAAACACTTTTAGTGCTTGAGTAAATCTTTAGTGAGGATGTCAATTCTTGTTGATTTTGAATTAAAGGTAACTACTTAAATAAGCGAAGACACTTATGTTTTCGTGTTTAAAAATGTTAGCTTGGATTGTTTGAGACTTTAGTTCTCTTTTAGTTGAATTGCTAATGCATGATTATTTGTGAATTATTGTGAGACATTATTGATGGGAATTACAAGTTGAGAAAAATTAATTTTAATGTGAGTTGAGGATTTTTCTTGAGGATTTTGCTTGAGGACAAGCAAATGCTTAAGTGTGGGGATATTTGATCAGCTATAAAAGTAACATATTTTAATTCCATTCATAATGCGTTTTTGGATGATTAATTATGCAAATTAGTGAATTTTATGCTCCTAATCCTTTAAATTCATGTTTTTATACTTAGGAGAACATTTGGGAGTAAAAGAAGCTAAAAATGAGCCAAAATTAGGAGAATAGAGCTACTTTTAGGAGCCACATGGCTTGCGCATTTCCACATGGGTTGGTCACACGCCTGTGTGAGCTACACGGGATGGACACATGCCCATATGCCAGCCCGTGTCGATGTCGCACGCTACTTTTCAAATATGCAGAAAAACCCAATTTTTAGGCTTTCTAAGCATTGTAAAGTTTATAAATACCTATTAGAAGAAGACATAAGGGAGCCATCATAGAGTATTGAATAAAAGACTCGAAGAACACCATCAGAATCAACTCAGAAGAGGATCTCCATCAAGATCGAAGATCTCTTTTTAATTTCTTTCAAAGTTTTATTTAGTTTCTTTATGTCTTGTGGTTATTCTAACTTTTAGATGTGTTCATTTAAGATTATGAACTAATTCCCTAGATACCTAGGGAGGATGAAACCTATGATGAGTCATTTTATTTATTGTCTATTTGTACGTGATAAATACTTGATTCTTGTTCTCAATTATTTATGCTTATTTCTTGTTTTAATATTTTCGGGATATTAATTCATGTTTAATGTGCTTAATTCAGTGGAGGAAAAGTCTTTGTTTAAGAGTAGATCTAGCATAATTGAGTGGAGGTGCATGCAATCCTAGAAATAGGATGACATAAATCTACCGGATTAGAGTCAAATCTAATTGGGGAATCCATAGATCAAGTTAATGCAACGATAGGGGTTTTAATTAGAAAGAGATTTCAACATTTTTATAGGGGTTTTAATTAGAAAGAGATTTCAACATTTTTTTACTCTAGAAAGAGATACCAACATAATTTAGGGATTTTTACGGATCAAGACACAAGTGAATGAATTGTTTAATTTAGATTCATAATAATAGGTGAAGTCTAGGTGGATTCTTTCCTGGGTATTGTCTATCTCATTGGTTAATATTTGATTATTTCCTTGATTCATTCTCTACTGCGTTCTTGGTTAAATTAGTTTAGTAAATTTAGATTACAACACATCACTCCAAATTGTCGGCTAAAGAATAGAAACACGGTAACTACTAATACTTTTAGTCCTTGTGGATACGATATTCTCTACTCACCATAGTTATACTATTGTTCGATAGGTGCGCTTGCCTTTGTCGTATTTATAGTTAGTTTAGTGACCATCATGGTGCTACCTTATTCATTGTTAGCTCGAAAATGTCATGTTTCTTTCATGTGAGGTTCCTACATAGAAAATTTTAAAACAAAAAGGAAAAACATATATAAAAGTCTATAATTAATCCTACTCCTAAAATGATAAAAATTATCCAAAATTTAAAGTCCTAAAATAAAATTTTACAAGTTTTATTTAATCATCATTTGAATCATCAAAATGGGGCAACTTTTCCCTCTCCATGATTTCCTTTCCCTTTCCCAAAATGTATCATTGAGAAGTGTCACCATCTGATGGATGTGTATGTTGGGTCGGGCTAAGAATGGTGGGCCCCTTTGTCTTGGAATACTGTGGTTGGAATGCCATCTCGTAATTATCCTCCTCCTTTTGAAAGTCTAGCTCAATAGCCTTGTCCTCTTCCTCTTCTTTTTCTTCACTTCTTTTTTCCCGAATGTAGTGTTGAATGATCCGTAGGCGGGTAGTTTGGTTCTTTGCTAATTTTTTGTCACGATTAATCTTGGATGACGAGTACTGATTCTTGCATCAAGTGGATCATCCAATCTATCTTCGTGGTCTTGCTCATTATTTCATTCTGACTATTTGTTGTTGATTTCTTTAGTGATGTGGGCACGTCCATTTTATGCTTTCTCCTTTTGTTCCAATTGTAATATACTTTCTCTAAAGCTCAACATATTGAGTGTATTTGTTGGCTTCATGAATTTCTCATTATCTTCCATTGGAACTCTAGCCTTTTTGCATAAAGTTGTCACAAGGTGAGGAAAGAAAACCAAGACCTTTTGGCCACTAATGCATCGCTTCATGTTTTGATGTATCCATCTCCCAACACATATTTTTTTCTCTGCAAAATACCATACAACAAGATATCTCGAAAGGTATTTATGTTAGAGTCATTTAATGCAGGTGCTATTATAGTACAAAGAAATTGCATCCATAAATTGATTACCGGAAACATAATTGCTTTATTGAAATTATCAGTAATTCGATATCTGGTGTACGATTCCATATGCCTTTCCCTTGAGTTAACTATTTTATAACGTCTTCCATTTATATGTCCCTAAACGTGTCTAAATCATTATTATCAAGGAAGTCATTTACATAGTATGGGACGTTATAAAATTCACATATTTCTCGAGGAGTTACTCGTACTTCCTTACCTTTTACCATTATGGTTTCCCATATTTCATCTGTAAGAGTATGCCCAAAGATCAATCATGATATGGTTGTAATAACATATTTGATTTATCATGTTTATTAATATAAGGCGTTGCCATTATTATTTCAGTTTTTTTTGTGTGTATAAATAAAATGTTTTATAATAATGTATTGATAATAATATAATTATTCATAAAAGATCCTTAGTCAATTATTATTGTTGACTAGGACAACAATAATGCATTAAGACTAACATGTAGTTGATTGATGATAAAGAGTTGTCATTGATATGGAGTGTCAAAATCAATGCATGAATATGTGTGTTAGAGACCAACATATTGGACTGACCCGCGATGAGTATGTTTCTTGAATTATTATGTAATTGTCACAACATTACTCATAGTGATTAATATGTATATGATCCTCAGACTTGAGATCATCATTATCCCAACATCGTGAGTTGTATATTTTGATACGATCAAGCGTACAATCGAATCGGTTGTTCTATAAAGGCTGATGTTGGATATACCACAATATATGTAGAGGGATATGGTTGATCAATATAGGATAAGTCCCTCCTACATAATGGGAGTAATATCTTAGGCCACTTGATTGAGTGAGACTAGAAATGCATGGCCATGTTCAAATAAGTTGATATGAGATGTCATACTTATTTGTATATCATAGTCTACTCAAGATATCAAGGAACATGGGATGGACTATGAAAGTGTGACTATTCCATGACTTGTGTCCATTCCAAAGATAAAGGACTTAAGGATTAATGCATGAAAGGTTAATCGCAAAAGGTTATGTCGAATCATGATTTCTTGTAACTTAGGTAGCAATGATGCATTGCTAAATGCCACTCATTGTTTGTAACATTAGAATCGTTCTAGTATTACTGCTAACGGTACAAGAACCTACAGGGTCACACCCTATGGTTGAAATGAACGGAATAAAACATAGTTGGTATTGTGTTTGGTTGTCACATGAATTAAATTAATTATAGAATTAATTTAATTGGGCAATCAAATATCAAACATATTATATGTACAATGTTGTTGTACACGTAATGAGAACATAGTTATATTAATATATGAATTTGGTTCGTATATAAATTTAAATAAATATAGTTTACTGAAATCCTTGTTATAATTAATGTAATTATAATTTTCGGTTTAAAACATTATTATATTTATTTATTTTTAATTATGATTATTATGTTCAGATAAAAATTTATGAATTATGATTCAATATATATACCTATTATAAGAGGGTTAAGGGGGTGAAATTTAAAAAAAAAAACCCTAAAAAATAAAAATCCTAAAATTTTGCTTGTGAAGTTTAGCAGTCTTCAAGCAAAGTATTCTCCAAAACAGTTTTGGGGATTTCTTCCGTTCATTGTCAAACTGGGTGGATTACGTAGATGTCAGAATCACAGAAGGTTGCAGCTTGGTTCAATAGTAGATCAGAATACTCGTTGTCGAGGCGTCGCTGTCTTCTTAGTTTAAAGTTTCGGTAATTTCAAAACCTTTATTTCACAATGATTCGTTCTTCGCACATGGATCATGGGTTGGATCGCCAGAAGTATTAATTTTTGCTGCGTCGTGGCGGTACCGACGTTCCAACATCATCGTTCGGTCTCCTCATCTCTTCATCCCTGAAAGAAGCATAGAACTCTTGAACTACTGGGATAACAACTTTTTCTGTACGAGTGACACAAAATCGCTCCCATTGATGATATTAGACTAGTGTCCAAATCTCTTTACAAAGAACCATCGATGGCTCGAAGCCCCTTTCTTAAATAAAAGTTTTTCCATGTAAATGAAGAAAATATTTCTCGGCATTCGAGTTTTGAATTTTTAAGGGGTCCAAAACCACAAGTGTTTCTTGTACCTTAGTCTTCCTAGATTTCCTAGGAGGCATTTTCAATATAATTTTTATTTGGAACACTAAAAAGCTAACAAGTAATGTATTTTAAAGGCAATATAACAGTAAATTCATGTTTGGAACTTTTAACCTGAACTTTGAAATGTTGTTGTTTCCTTCCCAAAGATTGTGATGACTCCCCTTATGAATGATTGATGTAAAACTTGCACCAAATAAAATTCAAGAGAAGAAAAGAAAATTTTTAGAATTACAGATTTCAATGAAAAAGTGGGTTTTCGGACTTATGAGTTCTTGAGGGAGAATAAAAGTTAAGAGGGGTTTAAAAGGATGTAATTATGTTTTGAGGGTTAAAAGCTTAGGTGTTTTAAAGCTTTATACCTGGTTAAAATAAGTTTAAAAATGATGGGTTGAGTAACAGGTTGGGTCAACCTTTCAGAAAATTGCATTGATGTCGCGACACAGGGTTCTCCAATTACGACTCCCCTAGCAGACTATTAATGTTGTGACACACACTGAAATTTTTAAGTTTGGGGTATACTGACCTTTCTTTCAGGACATAGAGGTGTTTTGTCGCGACATCAAGATGAATTCCTCGATTTCTTGACATGGCGATACCATGTTACAAGACCGACTCTACTTCAGCCCCAATTTCTCAATTCACAAAGTGTTTCAGTTTACACAAAACCAAAATTTAAATTGAAATTAGGTTCTAAACTATCGATTAGTAAAGTACAATAATATACACAAAATTTTTAGTTCGAGAAGGTGACGTCTTGTTGCTGAATTCATTTGTTACCTCTGTTAATGGACATGTGGACGCTCTTTCAATTCTGTTTCTATCAGTGTTCGTCCAACATTCGTTCTGCCATTTGACTTTTCTTCGTTTATCTCACTCTTTGAACTTGTTTTTTTTTTTTGTCTTGAATTTATCACAGAAAATACCTTTCGCAAATTGAAGTTATTAGCCGCACTTAAAAGTATTTTATAGCCTCGTGGTCGTAAATACCTCTTATAGTCCAATTTCTGTGGAGCAGTCTTGTGATATTTTCCACTTTCACTTTTAATTTTTCTCTTCTAAAATTTATTAATAATTCTTGTAAGATCTAAAAAATCTTCTAGCACCAAGAATTTTTTGAAGTTTACTTTAAAATATAGAGTCATATATTCATCCCACATCTTATACTTATGTTGTTTGATTAAATCCTCATTCGATAATTTGATTAATGGGGTGCTGATTGTATCATACGATTCAAATAAGAAGTGAGTCCTGTCTAAGTTCCTTAACTCTAAGTCGTGTTTCTTGGTAGGGTCATTTGATTAAGAGTAACCTCTAAGTTGCACAAAATTCTATCAATACGTATTGTCCCTAACTTGATTACTATAGTAAAATTCCCTGAGTTTTTAAATTTTTGAGGTGCCTGATTAAGGATTATTATTTTGCAAAGTTTATCCATGTTGAATGGGTCCTCATCTTTGTAATTCTCAATTTCATCTGAAGGATTTGCAGGCTTTAATGGTCCCTCTATCGTTCCCATAAAAGTTAACATCTCACAAAATGGTTGGAGTCGGGTTGAGACACTTACCTTGTCATTTAGATCTTGATGTTTCTGATCCTCTGATTTTGATGAAATCGATGTTGTTAGAAGAGAAAATTTAGTGTTTAACCCAGTTTTCAACTCCACTGGTAACTCTATCTCACTCTAAGCACTCTTTTGTAGCAGTATTTTTGCTTTGAACTCATCGAGTTCCTTTTGATTATTTTCCCAAATTAAGGTTTCCCGGCTACTCAAGATTTCATCTTTCCCAAGTACTATTATTTTTGGATTTTCATCATCATCTCTACTTTCACCCTGAGTTTGTTCAAGCTGGTGAAAGATTACGTCTATGCTCTTGTCACTATCCTGTAAATCTTTTGAGACTTCACATCTGACTTGGCTCAATTCTAGATTAGTAGTCGCTGATTTTCCTAAATTTCTCATTCTTCATAGACTCCTTCTTCATAAATCCACCATCATAATTTATTTCATCATTGGGCCACATGTAATTGAATTCGTCCAAAACTTTATTTGTTGGCTACTTCTGCAGGAATCTTTTCTCTTTTCAAGAGTATGTACTGGGAATTCCTTGAAGAAAAGAGGAGTGTTAGTAAAATAAATTTAATAACAAAATAAAAGAAATTAGAAACTGTATCTATAATTTAAAATTTTCCTAATTAGTCTATTAAAACGTAGAAATTAAAATTAACTTAGTCTAATTAGTTATTTATGTTTATTATAAAATTTCCTATTACGGGTCAGGTTATAATATAATTTTTCAACGAAGTAGGTAAGTACTCCAAAGATCGTACCCAAGGGAGACGAGTACTAAATTAACTTTAACCTAAATACAAATAGATCTAATTAGTATTTTAAATAAATTATAGTATGAATAAACATAAATAAGATTTTTTAGATTTTTATGATAAAGAAACTAAAAATAGAAAAAAATAAAGTGAACTTTGGATAAATGAATTCTAACTTAATCAAATCTAAGCATGGGTGATTAACTCCCTTCAGTGTTCATAACTAATTCTTATGTTGGGTTTCTACTTAATCAACTAGTTGTTACCTTAGCAGGATCTCTCAATCTTCCACTAAACTAATGAGTTGGAAAGAACTACTTATCTCTCGACCTCACAGTCCAGACCAATTTGAGGCTAAGGTGTTCATGGATAGGCCATACCAATTTTAGGTTAATTCCCACCTAAATGACTTCCTAGGGTCGTCAAGCCTAAGGTTTAAGTTCTTCCTCTCCCAAACAATTGATCTGCTAAAAAAACCATACATAATGATCAGTGAATCACACCTCCACTCGCTAATCTTCCAGAAGAGGATTAGTCCCTCATGGAATCAACAAACATCATAAATTTGATATAAAAAATATGCATAAGGAATAAGACAAGAATAGAGTTTAGAGAATCCTATTTTGTATTGGATAATTAAAGTGCAAAAAATCCTTAAGAGTTGATCTCGTCTACAAACCAAGTTCTTCGAAGAACACAAATAGAAAGAACTAAAACAAACTTAAAACCTAAAAGAAAGGAAAAACTAAAACTAATATTACAAATAAAATATTAAAGTATGAAAAACTGTCCTCAATAAGTGTTTTGAGAGCCTATATATAAAGTTAGGGTTGTCTTCGTTCTCAACCCTAGGTTAGCTATCGTTCTCGTATTAAATTTTCATTCTGAAGAGCAAAACACCCTAGCCTCGTAAGTTTTTTCCCATACAAGGCCGATGTCGCAACACCCTAGTGCTTGTGTCTCGACATCGAAGGCACTATGCTTGGGTTCAGGGTAACTTCAGTGGTATGTCACAACATCACTTGGTTTTGTCGCGACACCAATGGTCATCTCGATATTCTTGGATTTTCCCCCTATGTTGCAACATTAAACTTCCCTTGTTTCAACACATCGACTAGTATTGAGTTTCTACGCCCTCAAATGGTCTCCAACAGACTCACAAAGTATATTAGCTCACCTTTAGGCCTCATTTAGCCCCTAAGGTCAATAAAAGACTCAAAATACATTTTTATCGGATTTAAACTAAACTAAGAAAACATACTAAAATATGATGAAAATGCTTGCATTCAAACTCCTTAAGTAAGAAAAGTAGTTTAATCTGTTGCACCAAATTATGGCAGATTAGTTGTGCTTCTCGATTTTTGCGAAATTGTTGGTGTGGATTTCGTGGGCGATAGAGGTTTAAAGTTGTAGGTCGTTTGTGTGGAAGGAGGTTAGGTGAAGTTGTTTGAGCGGCTGACATTCTTTTTATTAGTAGGGTTTGCACTCTCTTTATTTTATTTTTTTTAAATGAAACAAATACGATAAAAGGCATTGGGGAATTTATTTTTGGCAGAAATAGTTTAAGAATAAGTCGTAGGCATGCCTTATTTTTGGCATGCCTTATTTTTGAGTTTCTTTTGTGAACAAAAATGTTTACTTATTGATGTTCTTCAATCTTGAATTTCTTCTATGAAAAATTGGGTTACTTCTTAATATTCCACAATAATATGGCGTGGGCACTTCCTTATTCTTGAATTTCTTCTGTGAAAAATTGTGTTACTTCTTGATATTCCGTAATAATAAGGCAAGGGCATGCCTTATCCTTGATTCGCCTAAAACTCTCATCCTTGTTAATCTTACCTAAAAATAAACCAAACATGAAAAATATATGAAATTAACAAGAAATCCCATTGGTTGCCTCCCATGAAGCGCATTTCGTTAATGTCTTTGGCCAGACGTGACTGCTTCTTCACTTGTATTTTGGATATTCGAATTGGATCATATTTAACTCATGAGTTTGAAAACCTTCAAAAAAGGCTCTAAACAATGACCATTGACCTTGAAGATTTTATTGTGTCCAGACTTTGAATTTCTACTACACCATGAGAAAATACATTAGTTATAACAAAAGGCCTTATCAATCTAGAGCATAATTTTGTCAGAAATAATCTCAAACGAGAGTTATAAAGAAACACTTTTTGACCAAGGGAGAAATTTTTCTTAGAAACCATTTAATCATGAAAGGACTTTGTCTTCTCTTTATAGATGGATGCATTTTCATATGCATCATTGCGAATTTCTTCCAACTCTTGCAATTGCTATTTCCTATGGTTACCATCTTTATCTAACATCATGTAACATCGCTTGATAACCCAAAATTCTTTGTGCTTTAACTCAATAAGGAGATGACAAGGTTTACAAAAAAGTAGACGGTAATTTGACATAACTATGTGTGTTTTGTAAGCTGTTTGGTATGCCTAAAATGTGTCATCAAGACGTAAACGCCAATCTTTGCGATTTGGGTTGTTAATCTTTTCCAAAATGGATTTGATTTCCCAATTGGAAATTTCAGCTTGTCCATTGGTTTGTGGATGGTATGTTGTGGAAGTGAGATGCATGGCGTTATATCTTTTCATTAAGGTTTCTCTAACTCTATTGCAGAAGTGAGATCCTTTGTCACTGATAATGGCCCTTAGTGTCCCGAACCAAGAAAAGATGTGAAACTTGAAAAAAATCTATAACAACTTTAGAACTGTCAGTTTGAGTGGCTTTTTCATCCAGCCACTTCGAAACGTAATCCACAACAAGAACTATGTAAACATTGTTAAAATAAATGGGAAAAATGACCCATAAAATTTTTACACAAATAAGGATTAGGGTGAGCTGCATTTAATTTTCACATCTTATATTTCCTGCTCTTTGACATTGTTCACAAGCTTTACAAGACATATGTGAATCTTTAAACAAAGTAGGCCAAAACAAACCACTTTTTAATACCTTTTGTGCGGTCCTTTTGGGACCGAAATGGCCTCCACAAGCATAAGAATGACAAACCCTCAAAATGGATAGAATTTCTTGTTGTGTATCACATATCCGAATCACTTGATTCGAGCCAATCTTCCACAAATAAGGATCTTCCCACAGACAATATTTGGCATCATTTTTTATTTTGTCTTTTTTATCTCGTGACTAATCGTGAGGTAGTGGTTTTGTAACTAGATAGTTGATGATATCAGCGTACCAAGGAGTTGTCGTGTAAATGGAAAAAAGGATGTTCATTTGGGAATTCGTGGTTTATATGTGTCGCTACTTCCTTTCTAGATAACCGACTGAGGTGATCGGTGACCAACTTTTCTACTCCTTTTTTATCATGTATCTCCAAATTGAAGTAATGAAATAAGAGCACCCAACGCATGAGTTGTGGTTGAGAGTCCTTCTTTGCGAACAAATATTTAAGAGTTGCATGGTCAGTATACACAAATACTTTGATACCCAATAAATAAGAATGAAATTTATCTAAAGAAAAAATGATCGCTAGAATTTCTTTCTCCATTACTGAGTAGTTGGATTGGGCATTGTCAAGTGTTCCTGGGGCATAGTGAATTACATGTGAGGCTTTGTCGAAGTTTTCTCCTAAGACAGCTTCAACAACATCGTCACTTGCATTGGACATTATTTTAAAAGGAAAGTTCCAATTTAGTGGTTGAATTATCAATGTGATAGTCAACGCCTCCTTCAATCTGTCAAATGCTTGTTTGCACGACTTATCAATTATGAAGTCCACATCTTTTTTGTGTAACTTACAGAGAGGTACTGTTATCTTGGAAAAGTCCTTGATGAATTAGCTATAAAATCCTGCATGACCAAGAAAAGATCAAATCTCCCACAGACTGACGGGGTAAGGCAAAGACTTAATAACATCAATTTTAGATTTATCCATTTCAATTCCTCTAGAAGATACTAGATATCCTAGAATAATACCTTGATCAACCATAAAATGACATTTTTCATAGTTAAGTACTAGGTTTATTTCTATGCGTCTTTTGAGGACTTCTGTAAGGTTAGTCAAACATACATTGAAAGAATCACCAAAAACTGTAAAATCATCTATAAAAACCTCGATGATGTTTTCACCATAATAAAAGAAAATACTAATCATACACCTTTAGAATGTGGCAGACGCATTGCATAGTCCAGACGACATGTATCGGTATGGGAATATACCAAATGGGCAAGTGAAAGTAGTCTTTTCTTAGTGTTCAAGTGCCACTGGAATTTGATGAAAACTAGAGTAACCATCTGAGGAACAATAATGATACATGCCTGCCAAGTGCTCAAGCATTTCATCAATAAAAGGACGAGGAAAATCATCTTTTCTTGTCAAAGCATTCAAATTTTTATAGTCGATACAAACCTTCCACCCATTTTCAACTAAGGTGGGCACCATGTCACCATTAGAATTTTCAACCACGGTAATACCTATTTTCTTTGGAACCACTTGTATAGGACTTACCCACTTACTATCAGAAATCGGGTAGATTATTTTTGCGTCAAATAATTTCATGATTTCTTTCTTGATCGTGTTCATTATAGGTAAGTTTAGTTGGCGTTGAGTTTTTTTGAGAAAGCTTGCACTCTTCCTCCATTAAGATCTGATGCATGCAAATTGAAGGGTTTAATCCTTTGATGTTGGCTATTGTTCAACCAATGGCTTCCTTGTGCTCTTGCA
The DNA here is from genome assembly GCF_025698545.1 of Gossypium raimondii. Taxonomy (NCBI): domain Eukaryota; kingdom Viridiplantae; phylum Streptophyta; class Magnoliopsida; order Malvales; family Malvaceae; genus Gossypium; species Gossypium raimondii. The sequence goes on from NC_068565.1 coordinate 35,643,844, forward strand.
AAACTTGAATTAGCCTCTCTTCTGTAGTTGTATTCAACTTGTTGGATATAATTACTAGTAGAGTTTCCTTATGTCCCAAATATGCGTACTTCAAGTGGTCGGAAAGAGGCTTCAAATCAAGTTTTTGTGCCTGCACAATCAAAGGTAACAATTTATTCTTAGAAGAAATAAATTCCATTTCTGGTGTTTTGTGACTAACAGCTTTGAGAGATCCTAATTTATGAAGTGTTCCTTCCAAATTCCAATTTATTAAAGATCCTTCCTCAATTTCTGCTAACTCTTCAAGTTTGTAGCTTTTATTGAGGATCACTCTTAAGCTATCTCAGTCAATCATTTCAAAGACTTCCTGCACTAAAGGGTCAATGACACCTAAAGAAAATAAAGAACATGTGTCACTAGGATATTTCATGGCATTATAAATGTTAAATTTGATAACTTCCCCATCAAATTCCATAGTGAGAGTACCATCATACACATTAATTATTGTTTTTGACGTTTTCAAAAATGGTCTTCCTAACAAAATCAAGTTAGGATTAAAAAAGTCTTCTTCATCTATGTATATGACATATCAATCTACAGGAAAAACAAGTCCATTAACTTGAACTGAAACATCTTCCAAAGCACTGGTTTGATACACATTTGAGCGATCACCAAGTTGGATAATTACACCAGTTCCCTTCAAAGGACCTATTATATTAGCAGAATAAATAGAATGAGACATAATATTAATAGAGGCACCTAAATTAAACATAGCTTTTTCAATTTTAACATTTCCAACTCGACATGGGATGGTAAACATACTTGGGTCCTTTCATTTTTTAAGGATTTTCTTTCAGAGACCTGCTAATACATTTTCTCCCATTCTTACCATTTCATTGTCATTGAGTTTTTTCTTGTTGGTGCACAATTCCCTGTGAAATTTCGCATAGCAAGGTACCTATTTAATAGCATCAAGTAATGGGATGATTACCTCGACTTTGTGGAAAGTCTCAAACATTTCCTTTTCTTGTGTATCTTTCTTGGTTTTGGCCAATCTTTGAGGAAAATGAGGTGGCGTCACCAATGGTTTTGGTATTTCACCAGAGGAATTTGGATGTGTCACTTCTTTTTTTAGCCTTCCTTCGAAGTTTGGTTGCTCGCTTTTGTTGCCTACAATTCTTTATGACTTTTCAAAGTAATTTGTTTTTCATTTTGCTTTGGATTAACATTAGTTTGTGAAGGTAGCTTACCTTGAGATTCCGATTGTCTAAGAGATGAGGCAAGTTAACCTACCTGGTTTTCCAAAATTTTGATACTTTCCTTGGTATCTTGTTGAAATTGTTGTGTGTTAGTAGCAAGAGAATAAAACTATTTCTTCAATGGTCAAACCTGTCTTTGTTAATAAATGTTGATGAGATGACTTATGAGACTGTCTATGTTGAGCTTGATAATGTGGAAGATTGTGTGGTTTTTTCCCAAAGATGAAATTTGGATAGTCCTTCCACTCAAGATTAAAGGAGAGTGAGTAAGGAGCATACTTCCTTTGTGCTAGGCCATAAAATCCACCAACCACATTGGTGTATAGGTCGGGTGCATAGTTGACATTAAAGTATTATGCAAGGATTGTTCTTTGAATGTGTTGAGTTGTAAAGAAGAAGAAACTAGTAAGAATAATTAGGATTTTTGGGTGAATTAGGTTATCGCCAAAGGTATTGTACGCCTGTTTTATTGGGTTATCAAGTTCATTACGTACTAATGAGGTAGTTAGGTTGGAACGAAGGGTTGAACCAGGAATATAAAATATTGAATTTCCATTTACTGCTGTAAACCATTTTTATTAAGGCAATCTTGAAATTTTAAGACACGTTTCAGGTTCTAATAAGAGCTTAGGCTATTTATATAGATACTCAGGTTAGAAAAGGGAGATTTTTTCTTTTTCCTTCCTCAAGAGGTATTATCACTTGAATTTTAAAGAACTTACAATATTTCTCCATGTCAAGGGAAGTTTTATGACTCTGCATGTTATATTGTGAAAGAGTAAATTTGTTGGATCTGGTAAATCTGTAAGATGAAGATATAAGACCTTGCATTGAGATTTCCAACATTAGAAATGATGGAAAAAGGAGAATATGAATAGATTTTAATGGGTTTCCATGTTCTGTAGTAGTAGTTGTTGGGTGTCCTAGGACGATGATGGGAAAACCTCACATAACATGATTCTAGGCGAATCTATATCGTGAACACGTCAGGAAAGAAAAGCCTTTGTGGCGAAATATGAAAGAAAAAACCCGTGGCAAAATATGAAAGGAATGCCCTTGTAGCAAATTCCATAAAGATAGCATTTGTTTTTCGTTCTTAAGAACCACCCTCATGGTAAACTATGAATAAATAGCTTGTGTGAAAAATTATGACATGATCTCATTAAAATTTGGAAAATACCTATGAAATAATTTAAAATACTCCAAATTTCAGATCTAGAAATTTTGGTTTTTAATTGACAAGATTAATCAAGAAATTGAAGAGAAAAGAGATCTTACTCATGCTAGTTGAGAGAAACGACAATGGCACTTTTTTGGCAATATTTGGGATCGATCTTGGGGTTTAAGATTTTAGATTTTGGGTTGATTTAGATGAGGATAAATGGTAGCAATAGTGTAAAGGAGATGGTGCACAATCTTGATGCAAAAAGAAGAAGAAAGAGATGGTAAAATGGGAGATGTAGGTGACGACAACAATGGGAGAAAGAAAGAAAATTGAAGAGAAAATAGGAGAGGAAGAGGTGAACTGCTAGGATAGGGAAAAGTTAAAGGCTGAAAAATACAATAAAAATTTGTATTTGTACTTAGGGTTCAAGGGTATGGATGGCACACACATTAAAAAAAAAGATTTTGCAAAATTTAATTATTTCACAAGGGAAAAGATTCAAACTTGAGACCTCATTTAATTTCCATACTTTCTCATATTTCTTTTAACCATTAGGCTTTTTCCTCATTCTTGAAATAATTTTGCTATATTTATTTTAGAAACAAGGCATGCCACATACTAGGGTTTAAGGCAAAATTTTCAAAATAATAAAAATGATGTGAGAGAAGGGATTTGAACTTGGGTTTCAAGACACGTTTCACTAAAACTTAACCAACAAACCAATATCTCATTTATTTCTTAAAAATGCATAAATAATCTAAAAAATTAAGGTATGACCACTCTCTCTCGATTCACAAACCCAATTCTACTAACCCCCGATTTTTGGGATGTTACACATCATATACCTGATGGTGATTGTTTCTAATAATATTTTTGATTTGTTATGGATATAGTTTTTTTGGTTTTATGGCTTCTTGATGCTTTTTTATGGATATAAAATTTTTTTTTTGGTTATATTGCTTCTTGATGAACATTTGTTGAACTTGTTCTTAAGTTTAGATGCTGAGATACTTATGCTATGTTTTAAACACTATCTTTTCTTTTTCTTTTATTAGTGATATAGTTCTTGTTGCATCAATGATTAGTCTCATAGTTTATTTTCATAGTTGATTGGTTGCATTAATGGGAGTGTCGATTGGAAGATGACTTTTACTTTACTTGAGATTGTTGTTCTTTTTTCTTGTCAACAAATTTAAATGAAAAGAATCTTAATGCTAGGTGCACGTTCCAATCCCACCCTCAATTGCAACTAAATTGTTTTGCTACTTGCCATATATGTTGGCATACTTTTGGAATTAAAATTCTTGTTTTATTTCTTACATCACTTTGATGATTTTGAGCAACAATTTGATGGATTGGATTATGTTGCATATCATCGAGTAAGGACTTTATTTTGAAGACTTCATGTGTGATCATATTATCTTATATGATGAAACTTGGTTTCTATAGAAGTACGTACAATCTTTGAAGATTTCTACTTATTTGATGGTTTATTGAAGCACAATTTCATGGATATCATGTTCACATTAGTTGAAGATTTATAAACTTATACGGTCTATTTAGAGAAAGCTTGTTTACTTGATTTTATACAAATTTCATAGAGCACTTACATTTTTCATTGAGTGACTTAGTTTTAAGTGCAATTACTTTGTAAACAAATTCTTTCATGTTCAGTTTGTATCTAAGCTTTCAAGGGGAAAGTCTTAGTGAGAAGAGTAATCCTAGTTGATATATAGGAGTAAGGTTGAAACTTAGTGAGTGAAATGAAATTAAATCGTCTTGTATTGTTGATACATGACAAGTTAATCTTTAAGAAAGGCCCTACAAAAATAAAAAAAATTCCCAAACTGCATAACCAATTTTTATGTTCATCCCTCTTTTCCAATTTCTTTTTAATTGTTGATTCAATTGCAACTTATCTAACAACTCAATATTTACTTATACGAACAGAATGAGTCCCACTTCAGTGATGGTTATCTCTAAACAACCATATACTTTCACCAAGAACAATAATACGTATAAATCAACATCAGAAGCGGATTTATTATACATATATCTAAGACCTTTTACTGTGATGATTAATTAGTTAACAATGACACATATAAATCATCATACACTAATATGTGTCTTTTTCTTTTTAATTTAAAGACCTACACATAATTTCAATACAGCGGTTATCTTTAATATTCCCTTTTCCAAATGAAGTTTAATTAGACATTAAGAAGATATGCATCGATATTCTTGGTCAAGGCGATCAAGCTGTCTGCGTACCCCACAGGGTCAGGGATGTCCTCGTTTTGCTTTTCGAATTCCATGGTCCATTTCACCATGCTTCTCTCACCCACTGGCGTGATGGTAATGATGTTCCTCCAGCTATTATAAGAATTCAGGAGATCACCCTCAACAAGTTTGTAAACCATCGTCTTACTTTTTTCGTTCACCTTCTCGAATATCTCTTTAACCATCTGAGGCTTACCTAGAAGACAACAAAAACACCATTAGAATTAATTATTCATACAAGAAGTACATAATAACACTATTTTTTATGCTACAAATTCTCATTGTTAAAAAATTGCTGCTAAAGCAAAGTACAAAGCTTATTTATATATATTGGTGGGCTTTACCTTCGGAAGCGTAAGACCATAGTCTGACAGCGCCAACGGAATTCCAATCACCCTGAAGAAGTTTCACATCTTTTATTAATCCATTGGACATCTTTGGTAGAAATTGGGGTTTGCTGCGGAAGGCGTTGTAGAACTCGTCAGCTGAGGACTTGATCACTACTTGGCAATCCATCTTCCTAATTTGAGCCATAGTTTTACTTCGTCTGCTAGCTAGGGAACCAAGAAAATAACTAATAGGATTTGCAGAATTGTTGTGTTTAGCACATTGGCTTTTATAGAAGGATGATGAAAACCCTTCGGATACTTCTAAAAAATAATAGAAAAGTTTGCACTTAAATTATCAAATAGATAAAAAACTGATGAGTGGTGGTGAACAATAGAGGGTGATTATTCGATGAAAATTATGGACAGACCTGCTTCTTCAGCCTTTTTCGCGAAGGCTAATGGATTGGATTCTCACAGCGGTTCGCCAAGTTGATTAATAAAACCGAAAAGAACTTCTAATTAAAATAGCAGAGAAGGAAATACTGGAATAGCTTTATTGTTATAAATAATTTACGTGGATCGAGAATATTGCTCGCAATGCTTTACATATTTTAATCCTTTATGTTTTATATGTAAATTTGAATAACAATTCAATACCGAGAAGTAATGAAGCAAAGAAAAAATTGGCAAAATGTAAGAAAAAATAACTATATAAAAAATAGAGATGAGTTTCTATGTGTTTGAGAATAAATTTTATATATGCATTGTATGAACTCTGGATTTCAAATTTGGCTCACCATTTTGGGCAATGTTTTAACTTAACAATACTAAATACTGCCTTGCAAAATTGTCAACTTTACTGGACATGGAATGTTCAACTTTAGATTGTGAATGGGAAGTGGACGGGAAAGTAGAGGGAATAGAACAACCCAATTAATCTATTCGATTGGTGATTTATTGTGCTCTTTTATTCCATGTCCATCTACTTTCTTTTTTTATTTTGTTCAGCCTGTCCATCTACTTATTCCCATTCAACCATCTAAAATTATGATTTAATTTTTGGGACATGTTGTATGTCCAAAGAAATTTTGTACAGAATTTGTTCTGAAATTATATAATTACATGAATGCTTTTATAGATAGAAGCTAAACGATTTAGTGAGAGATCAGTTGTCTTAGCTACATTGTACTGAGAGATATGTCAGGGAATTGAAGCACTGAAAATTAAAACAGGAGGTTGTCAGGGTGAAGCCAGAACAATTTTTTAGGGGGGCGAATGAAATTCTAAATTTTTTATAGTCTATATCTTTATAATTTTTAAATGATTAAATCGAATTTGTATAATTTTAGGGGGGCCAAAGTGAAATTTTACCTTTACTAATTTAAATTTTTAAAAAAATTTAAAGGGTCTAAATAGCGAATTTCCATTTTAGGGGGGCAGGGGCCCCTGCCAACCCCCTAGATTTGCCTTTGGTGGTTGTACACTCCTTCAGTCATGAGCATGGTACTGCTTACCATTTTCACGTCCTCGAGTAAACTTACCTTACCAATTCTCACTCGTAATATTCATTTAATAATTTAGTTACTATATTATTATTTTCATTTTTATATTTTTGTAATATCATATTCTTTGAATAGGTGGAACAATGACATGAGTCATGAGGGTATATCGAACGAGTTTGAAGATACCCGATTATTGTTAGATCAACAATCAGAAGCCAATGTTAGTTTTTAAAATTTTCAATTATATAATAATTACGTAAGGATTTGAAATTAAATATTAGGTACTTAATAAAATTTATAATTATGTACATTATTTTGAATGGATGTCATAATTTGATCCAAGAATTCAGGAATGCATCCCAACTAAATTTTGACGAACCGCAATATCTAACACGTCAAAGTGTCATTGATAGATTTTGCAATGGTTTAGATGCATGAATCTGATCAAGAGATGCGGCAGTTTGGGTTTGTGCCAAATATTCTACCCTCGCCTCAAGAGTTCGATGAACTTTACAAGATTGACTTGCTACATATGGGAACATAGGTACGATTTTGTACCTATGAGCAAACCAATTGTCAACTCAGATTAGGAGACATCTTCAAATTACATGACATGGTTTTAGCCTTCATGGTAAGCCATATTTATTACTGGAGGAGGAAAGGAGTAGAAAAATTCATTGTAGAAGGCCAACACGACCCCACATGAGTCTGCGATCGGGAGTACATGCATCGAGTTTGTAATAGCCTATTTTTCAGAGGTGTTGGAATCGATGGTTTTGGAACCTCAATTTTGATATACGAGTCCGTAAATATTATTTAATATTTACGAGGTCAGTATAATGGTTAATTAAAGTTAGGTCCCATAATTTTGTCAAATTGATAGTTAATTAATGTACGAAAACTAAATTGTAAAAGTTATAAAAGTTAATTGTTATGAATTTTAATTAATCAAAGGACCAATTAAGAAATTAGACCATTAATATATAGCCAAATGGTTGTGGAGGCTAGTTGTAATCTACCAAAGTTAATTATGCTTAGTGTTAATTAAATAAATGTTAATTAAGTTAATTAAGATTAATTAAAAGTTAAATTAAGTATATAAGCTAAAAATAAAACAAAAATAATACATTTTCATGTTCATTTTCTTCCTCTCACAAAACAAAGAAAAGAAAAAGGGATTGAAGCTTACATATTTTTTACTATTAATAGGTAAGTTTAATTTAGTTCATTTATTGTAATTTTATGTTTTTGAGGTTGTGAGAGCTTGATTTAGCTAACCCATGTATGAATTTCCAAAAGCTGTAAAGATTCTAAAAGTTTCCATTGATGAATGATTGAAAAATTGATACTAAATTGTTAGATTTTAAGATTAGAAGTGAAAAGGACAAGTTTGTAAAATTAATGAAAAATTCTTATAATTGCTAGTTTTGGAACATAGGGACTAAAGTGTATAAGTTTCAAAATTAATGAAAAATTCTTATAATTACTAATATTATAAGGCCCTTTAAGGAAGTAATTGAGATATATTTCAAAATTGAAGCTCAAATTTGAAACTTATGACAATTTCGGTTTTAGGGACTAAATTGAATAAAATATATTCCTTTAGGGGATGAAATTGAACTAATACATGCATATAATTGGATGATATAAGATGTTTGGAATAGATAAATTAAATTGAATTATTGTATAGTTCGAGAATTGAACCAAACCGAAGATAATCAAAGAAAAGACAAAATTGTTAAAAAGTCCTTAAAGATTCCATTGCTTGTTGTTTTATCAAGTAAGTTCATATGGAACTTACTTGTAACACCCTATACTTGGCCTTGTCCCCGAGCCCAAGTAATAAGACGCTACATCACCATTATAGCATCACATAATACAGAGCATCTCATTAGCAGCGAACATCATCAAATTTGAACATTTATAGAGATTCTAAGTCACAAATACCGTAAGCAACATTAAATCATGCTAGTTATGCATCAAATGAGCTTATAAAAAAATAAGAGCATGCTTTAAGACCACCTAACAAAAATTCAAAATAAATCACGTAGGTGGCGATACTCAATCAATGGCATCGATACCGCTTAGAAAATCGGTACAAAATCAGCATTCTATTTCTTCGCAAAAAAAATTAAAATCAACAAACTAACGATACGCTTTTGAAAAGTATCGGTAATTCTACACTGAGTATCGATAATCGGACATGGTATCATACCAAATTACGTTACTGACTTACTGTACATTCGAAATATCATGGAGGTATCGATATTAAATGCCCGACTATCGATATCACTGCACAAAATAACATAATATCACCAAAATAGAGCATTTAACACAACCATGCACTTACTAAATCACCATGCATTTAAAGTCTCAAAATCTGGCATAAAAAACATCAAAATATGTAGTTTTATGCATCAACAATAATTTAAACCCAGTAACCTAATGAACTAGAAACAACATCCATAATTTATACGAGTAATAATATTGAGCAATCATCTAGGCATCATGGCAATGTACACTCCAAAATTCTACCACATTGACCTTATTCCCACAATTCAAAATAATGGTTATATATCACCTACTTAAATGATAAATCTACTTAGATCACTCCATTCAAAATTTTCTGCACCGCTTACACCGCAACGCTAACAATCTGTAAAGGTTTGAAAATGAGTGGGTGAGCTTAAACAAGCTCAATGAATGATTAGAATAACCACCAAATAGGCATGCATTCATACGTTAACCGATAGCAATCAAAGCTCAACAACATACACATTATATTCAGAGCACATATTAACATATTCAATTATTACTAATCATCACATTTAACTCATTTTTCCACATGTTCAAGCATACATCTCATATCATAATATCACATTTTATGAAAACATATTTAGTGATAGTTTGACACTTAAGGCTATGAAACATTAAAGTAGGATCTATCACCACACATCGGATAAATGGATCTCCAACACACCAAATGTCTCGTAGAGTTGAACATATCCCAAAAGTGTAGCACATAGCTAACACTCTCCAACACACCAACATATCCCGGTGAATGGAGCTTAGCTCACATTCCCTTATCTCTCCGAGACTGTCTCGGGCCTTAACGCCTCAAAGCACAATATATAACTGAGTACTCACAATCCTATGGTATGCCAACTATATCCAACGATCTCATAAAGTCAAAAGGCCAAAGTATCCATAATAAACCACATGATTACTTATCATTTTCTAGACTTTTTCACTGTATATTCACATTATAAGCACAACATAAGCAATGTCATTCGGCATGTACAATATGCTCACACTTAACACTTTCATAACAACCATCACAAGCTTATTGCACTTATCATAGTATCATATTTTAATTCACAATTCTATAACACATAATCACATGTTTCACAAATAAAACAAAGGTATGAGAAAGCTTACATTCAGAACTTAGAGTAGGGGTTTAGGCTACACCTAAGCTCCCTATTAACACTTTGACGTGCGTCTATAAGTGGCAATTCCAAACACTCACCAATCGCGCTTTTGCCTAGTCACCGAAAGCTTAAACTAGCTTTTTCTTGCCTTTCGCTTTACTCGTTGCACGTCCTAGCGATTCTGAAACTTCACAAAAATAAATCGCACCACAATCACAATTAACATCTAGCAAAAGACTCACTAAAATCAACTAAAAACACAAGCCTAAGCTATATTCCCATGAATTTGAAATTTTGATAAGCTTAGTTGAAACACAAAAATCTCAGTACATACTCGTTCCTTTCACATAAAACTGATTCCAAACGAGTAATTAAACATCTAAGAACAATTCACAACCTTCAAACTACCCAAAACCATACAGATTCATGGTTCCAAAATTTTTGACATACTATGACAATTTTCGCAAAAATTCATTAAAACTTTAGAATTCTTTAACAAAAATTTAAGGAGTGTTTAAAAACCTTCTAATCACATTAAAACTAATTGAAAAACACTTTGAAACCTTGTTTTTAATCAAAATCCTAAAATCCACCATTAACAACCCAATATTCGACATTTATTCAAAACATTCGATTCAATAAGTAAAAATTCTATTTAAAAGACTAGATAACGTCAAAAGCTAATAGGAAAACAAATTGTTACCTTTGATGGGAGAAAAATGAAAGTTTGGTTGAAAATCTGGAAAACCCACAAGTTTGAGCAATAGTGAAATCAATGTTGCTTTTTATGTTTTTTATGGAATTCTATGAAGGTTTAAGGTTATGAGAATGAAAGAAATTAAAGGGATGAAGTTTGGAAATCAAATTGGAAGATTAGTGCTTAGAAAACTCGAGGGACAACACAAAACAAAGTGAAGGAAAAACTATAGTGAATAACCTGTGGGGGAAATATTAGGTTGGTTTTAATGTTTTGGGCTATTTCCTTTTGAACCACTCTTAACTTTGACCCTTTTTCAAAATAGTCCCTTTTTAAAAATTAAAGATGTTTTCAGCATTATTTTTAAAAATTGATTTGATTTTCTAAAAGCCATAGACGAAGACATTTTTAGTTTACCATGCTTCGAAATTTTTGAACACACTAGAGTTAAAATCCCTAAATACCCTTAAAACTACTATGCCCGATTTTGGGGTGTGACAACTCTCCCCATCTATAAAAAATTTCATCTTTGAAATTTACCTGAGCTAAACAAATAAGGATATTGTCATTTCATCGCATCTTCGACTTCCTAGGTTGCCTCTTCTGTCTTGTGGTTGCACCACAAAACCTTAACCAGAATCTCGATCGGCTCTACCTCATAGGTGAGATCATTCCAAACTTCAATCTCCTCTAGTGGCACAATATGTGATGGATCTAAATGATACTTGCGTAGCATAGACACATAGAAAATGTCTTGGATTCACTCAAGTTCTGGCGGCAACTTGAGTCGATAAGCTACCGAACCAATCCTCTCAGCAACTTCATAAGGTCCAACATATCTTGGACTCAAGTTCACCTTCCTACCAAATCTTAAAACCTTCTTCCAAGGCGAAACTTTCATGAACACCTTATTGCCAATTTGAAACTCGATATCGCACTGTTTCAAATCTGCATGAGATTTCTGCCTATCGAACACTACTTTCAATCAACCGCAAATCAAATTCATCTTCTCTTCAGTCTCACAAACAAAATCTTGTCCAACAACTTGCTTCTCATCTAATTCTGTCCAATATAAAGGAGTCCTACACTTCCTGCCATACAACGCTTCAAACGGTGCCATACGAATACTCGACTGAAAACTATTGTGGTAAGCAAATTTTGTTGAGGGCAAATAGCTTTCCAAACTATCACTGAACTCGATCACACAAATTCACAACACATCCTCTAAAACTTGAATTACCTTCTTTGATTGACCATCGGCCTGAAGATGATAAGTTGTACTAAAACTAAGCTTTGATCTCAAAGCGTCTTGCAAACTTTTCCAAAACCTAGAAGTAAAACGCGGATCCTTATCTAAAATAATATAAACTGGAACCCAATGAAGTCGTACAATATTAGCAATAAACAACTCTGTCAGCTTCTGTAAGGAATAATTGGTATGCACTGCCAAGAAATGCGCACTCTTCGGAAACCGATCAACTATTACCCACACTAAATCCTTCTTTGTCGAGATCAAAGGCAAATCCGAAATGAACTTCATGGTGATCCTTTCCCACTTCTATTCAAGAATCGCAATCGGTTGCAAAAAACCTGAAGGATACTGACGCTCTGCCTTTACCTTCTGACAAACCAAACAGTGAGTCAAAAATTTTGTAACATTACGCTTCAAGCTAGGCCACCAATAAATCTTTGAAGATCATGATACATTTTACCACTACCGAAATGCATAGAATAAGGGCTACTATATGACTCGGTAAGAATCACTTGCCTCAAATCCACATCTTATGGCACATGCAATCTACCTCTAAAATTCAATACACCGTCATTATCAACATCAAAATCTCCCTTAAAACCTTTCTCAACCTATCGAATCCTCTTTAACGAATCCCCATCTAATGACTATTTCTCTTTAATCTGTTGAGACAAAGGTGGCTTCACTTAAAGTTTAGCTAACAAACCATCATCACTATCTAAACTCAAGCGCGTAAAACATAGCTCACAATCCTGTCATCGACTTCCTGTTCAAAGCGTCAGCAGCAACATTCGCCTTGCCAGGATGATACTCTATTACACAATCATAATTCTTCAAAAGTTCAATCCAATGCCTTTGTCTTAAATTCAACTCCTTTTGGGTGATGAGGTACTTAAGACTCTTATGATCTGTATAAATAACACATTTCTCCCCTTAAAAATGATGGCACCAAATCTTAAGCTCGAATACAACAATAACTATCTCCAAGTCATGAGTTGGATAGTTACGCTCATGTGTCTTCAACTATCTCGAGGCGTATTCTTGCATTAACACACAACCGAGTCCTGAATACAAAGCGTCACTAAACCAAAAGATCTTTTCCAGGCTCCGGTTGAATCAACATAAGTGCCTCAGTTAAAACTGCCTTAAGTTGTTCAAAACTTTTTTGCCTTTCAACAGTCCATTCAAATACCACATTTTTTTTAAGTAGTTTCGTTAAGGGTAGAGCAATAAGGGAAAACCCTTCAACTAATCTATGATAATAGCCAGCTAAACCAAGAAACTCCAAATTTTAGTAACACAGATTCTTTTTGCTGGTACAACATGGCGTAAGAACGTCACTTCTTTTAACCAAAATTCGCACTTACTCAACTTTGAATACAATTGTTTATCTCTCAAAACCTGTAAAAAAATCCTCAAGTGTGCATCTTGATACTCTTTAGAACTAGAATACACCAAAATATTGTCTATGAAGACAACCACAAATTGATCCAAGTATGAGTAAAACACACGGTTCATCAAATCCATGAACATAGTTGGGGCATTAGTTAAACTAAACGACATGACTAAAAACTCATAATGCCCATACTGAGTCCTAAATGCGTTTTCAAGATGTGAGATTCCTTCACTTTCAACTAATAATACCTAGATCTTAAATCAATCTTCGAAAACATCATCGTTCCTCTGAACTGGTCAAATAAGTCTCCAATTCGAGGCAAAGGATACTTATTTTTTATGGTCAATTTATTCAATTGTATAGTCGATACATAACCGCAACGTACCATACTTTTTCTTTATAAACAAAACTGATGCACTCTACAGAGATACACTCAGTCAGATGAACCCTCTGTCAAGAAAATCTTGCAATTGAATCTTTAACTGCTTGATCTTTTTTGGTTCCATGTGATAAGGCGCAATAGACATCAGTGCAATACCAGGATAGAGGTCAATACCAAACTCTACTTCATGTTTTGGTGGCTAACCAGGCAATTCTTCAGGAAACATGTCAGGAAAACCCTTAACAATACGCATAACCTGAACTCTCAATTCCTTGTCAATTGTATTCATCACATAAGATAAATAAGATTCACAACCTTTCTCCATCATCTTCTCAGCCTTCAAAGCTGAAACCGCATTAGACATAAATCTCCATCTTTCACCACCAACAACAACTTCCAAACCATCTATTTTCCTTAAAAAAATTCGTTTCATTTCAAAATCTACCTTAGCCTTATGTTCGGTTAATCAATCCATACGAAGAATCACATCAAAACCATACAAAGGCAATTCAATAAGATACAAAAATAAAACATGTCCTTGAACCATAAGGGGACACCTTCAATACAAACAATTAACCATAACACTTTCATGCCGAAACCAATAGTCTCTGCAGGAATCCCCAACTTACATGCCAAATTACTCAAGATATACAAATCTGTAGACCTAGAATCAACCAAAGAGAATAATGGAATAGACTACAAAGTGAAAATACCTATGTTAACATCAGTTAGATCCTGATCCTTCGGCTCCCTAATAGCATAAACCCTAGGTGGACCTCCAGACTCAACTTGAGTAGCAACAATATGAGCAACAACTCGCTGCCCAACTGGTCTCCCATTACCTCTACCATAATCACGACCTCTAATAGATGCAGATGCAGGTGCAAAACCCTGAGCCTGTAAAACCTCAACTATGTTCGGGCAATCTCTCAACATATGCTCCTTCGAGCCACACTTACAACACCCACCTATCAACTTGCGATACTCACCAGGATTATCCACAGTATTATCCACAACATTGTTTTGCTACTTAGACTGATTCGGTTAAAACCCTGTCTCTTGCCTCTACCAGAACTCTAATTATCACGCCCTCTCTTAGGTGGTAGACCAGATGCCCCATTAGAAGCCCTCTTACTCGATTTATTTACCACAGAACAAGGTAGCTCAGCCAAAGTCTTCTAACAGCTTTGGCTTTTCAACCAACTTATCAAATAGTTCTGCGTTTTGAGCTACCAAGTAAACCTGAATCTCACGATTAAGTCCAAAATAAATCTCTTACAACGGTCCCTCTCAGAAAGAACCATCTCAGGAGCATACTGACTAAGTCGCACAAACTTCAGCTCATAATCAGCCATAAATAAATTACCTTGGACCAAGTCTAAGAACTCACATTTACGGGCTTCCATGTGCTGCTCGCGCATAAAATTCCTTTTAAAACCACCAGAAAATAACCCCAAATCAACCGATCAGTAGTAGTACCTCTCTTAACAGTATGCCACCAATGATGAGTCTCACTATTGAATATGGACACAGTACAATCCAACTTCTCCTAGACAGAAAAGGACCTTTGCTCGAGGGTCCTTTCAACTCCTTCCAACCAGTACTCATCTACGGTCGGATCGGTCAATTACACCCCAGAAAACTCTTTTCTACCCAACACCCACAAACGTTCAAGCGGTAACCCTCGATTAACAGGTGCAGGATTTATAGGTGCATGAGTAGGGTTAGCATTAGCAATCCTCTAAAATGCTGCAATCATAGCTTCCATCAGAGGGCCAACACCCTTATCAGGTATGATCACTCTACATGGCGACACAGGAGGTACAGAGGATGTACCATCCTCTTGAGCATTCGCACTCCCATTCACACTTCCACGTCTACGGGGCATATTGAATCTAATAATCTAACATACAGAAACAAATAAGAGGCGTGGGTGGCGAGGAAATGATCCAAGTCACGTTCCTGCAAGTAAATTTTAGAATAAAGGCAACGTGTTCCCTTTCCTACCCCAACTTCAAACAAATCATGCCATTCAAACAGAGATATCTCATTCAAATCAAACATTTAGAGAAATTTGGGCACATGGGTTTCGCAATCCTAGTCCGCACAACAATAACTTAGGTCGGAGTGTTAGATAACCTAGTCTCTTATATAACCAAATAGAACACCCTATACCCAGTCCGGTCACCGAGCTCAAGTAACAGGACATTACGCCACCATCACAGCATCACATAATACATAATGTCTCATTAGTATACGAATATCATCAAATATGAACATTTATAGGGATTCGAAGTCACAAATACCCTAGGAGACATTAAATCATGCTAATCATACATAAAATTGTATTACTGACTTCCTAAAAATTTGAAATATCATGAAGGTATTGATATTAAATACTCGATTATTGATATCACTGCACAAAATAAAAAAAATCTCATCAAAACATAACATTTAACTCAACCATACACTTACTAAATCAACATGCATTTAAAGTCTCAAAATCCAGCATAAAAAAATATCAAAATGTGTAGTTTTATGCATCATCAATAAATTAAACCCAACAACCTAATGAACTAGAAACAACATCCATAACTTATATGAGTAAAAATATCAAGCAATCATCTACGTATCATGGCAATATACAATCCATAATTCTACCACATTGCCTTATTCCCACAATTCAAAATAATGGTTAGAAATCACCTACACTAACAGTTTGCAAAGGTTTAAAAAGGAGTGGGCCAACTTAAACAAGCTCAATGAATGTTTGGAATAACCACCAAATAGACATGCATTCATACGTTAACTGAAAACGATCAAAGCTTAACAACATACACATTATAATAAGAGAACATATTAACATATTCAGTTATTACTAATCATCACATTTAACTCATTTTTCCACATGTTCATGCATACATCACATATCATAATATCACATTTTATGAAAATATATTTAGCAATATTTTGACACTTGAGGCTATGAACCATAAAAGTGGCTCTATCACCACACATTAGATACACGAATCTCCAACACACCAAATGTCTCGTAGAGTTAAACGTATCCCAAATATGTAGCACATAGCTAACATTCTCCAACATACCAATAGGTCCTAGGAAATGGAGCTTAGGTCACATTCCCTTATCCGTCTGAGACTATCCCGGGCCTTAACGCCTCAAAACACAACATATAAGTGAGTATTCACAATCCTATGGCATGCCAAATATATCCCATGGTCTTATAAAGTCACAAGGCCAAAGTATCCACAATAAACCACATGATTAGTTACCATTTTCTGCACTTTTTCACTGCATAATTATATTATAAGCACAACATAAGCACTGTCATTTGGTATGTACAATATGCTCGCATTTAACACTTTCATAACAACCATTACAAGCTTATTTCACTTATCATAGTATCACATTTTAATTCACAACTCCACAACACATAATCAAATGTTTCACAAATTAGGCAAAGGTATAAGAAAGCTTACACTCGGATCTTAGAGTAGGGTTTTAGGCTACACCTAAGTTTCTAATTGACATTATGATATGTGTCTACAAGTAACGATTCCAAAGCCTCACCAATTGCACTTTCGCCTAGTTGTCGTAAGCTTAAATGTAGCACCCCAAACCCAGCCTAGACGTTACGGTCGGATCTGGTGTGTCACATTGAAGTGTTTTTCGAAAGATTGGACTCGTTGGTAAAAGTTTGTTTACAGGCTTAAAAACCCCGTAATTACTATTTAAAAAATCATCTAGCCAAAATGTTTGTCTTGTTGTCTGCTTTTGATATAAAAGGTTGATCTAAAATCGCGGAAGCTTTTGAAAACTCTAATGTTTAAATTTTGTATATTTGAAAACAATAATTATTTTCAAAATTCATCATCTCCTAAACTAGAAATTTAAAATAAGTAAGCAAGAGCCCAATTAAAAATTTAAACAAACTTAAAGGCCTTATTACATAAACAAAACCCAACATAAACATTAAATTTAAATGAAAGCAAACGTAGAACTGTTGCAGTTGTGTGGCCACCTCCGAGTCCCTCGTAGCACCAAATCGCCTAAGGCTGAGGATAACCTACACGGTTAAAAGGAAAGAGTGAGTTTACAAAACTCAGTGTGTAATCCCCTATCATTCAATCAGTATACAACAAGTAGTGACAGTCTGGGCCTGAGCCCTATTCAGTAACAGTACAGTGTGGGCCTTAGCCCAATACAGTAATAATGTGGGCCTTAGCCCAAACAGTAACAATGTGGGCCTTAGCCCAATACAATATCGGTACAGTGCAATAATGCAACCCATCCCAAACACACCACTCCGTACCACTAACACACCATGTGGGGATAAAATAGACCCACCCAACCAACACACCAATATTGCAGCAAAGCTGCTAGTAAAATAAACGGCATATAGCCATCAGTAGGTCCGCAGTCATCCTGGGCGACCCGTGCAACCTTATTAGTATTGTGCACTTCCTCTAAACATAACAACCTATCCCCATGCAATATGTCGTGACGTAATATCGTACGTGTATGCAAAATTTCATGCTCAATCACAGTCATATATATCATAGAGCAAATCAAGCATAACATAAGGCCATAACAGTCATTTCATCTCCTAAGGGTATAACAGTCATTTTACCCTATGGGGGTATTTCGATCTTTTTACCCTATGAGGGTAATTCAGTTATTTTACCCTATGGGGGTAATTCGGTCATTTTATCCTGTAGGGGGTAATTCGATCATTTTATCCTATAGGCGTAATTTGGTCATTTTACCCTGTGGGGGTAATTCGGTCATTTATTGACCTCTCGAAAGGTCTGCAGTCGCCTCAAACGACTCAGGTAACCTAAATGTTCATAACAGTGTAAATGGGCCCAAGGCTCAATACTCGGCCCAAGTGGGCTCACACGCTCATGCGGCCCGCTCAACCTTAAATCGTGGATTTCGTCCATGTAGGGCCCACAAGCCCATCGAGCCGACACGGCCCATTTCGGCCCAACGTAGCCCATTACGGCCCCAACCCCATTACTATGCTCATGGAGGCCTCTACAATTTATCACCCATGATTCGCAGGTTTGGCTTTCCACACGAGCGATCGCACACCCGTGTAGTCTCAACGCCGTATTTTGGCTTTTTGGCTTTTGCGGTTCTACAGTTACAGTGGGGTGGTTACACACCTGATGCAATTTGCAGATTCCCTTTGTTTTGAACATTCCTACTCCAAAAATCAATGATCATTGCACCCTTGGTTCCCAGGCAATGTGCCAATCAACCTCGACCAACGCCTGTTAGGAATGGAAGCAATGTAGGTTGGAGAAAGCGACGAAAACCTTGAAAACCTCACCAATCTCCCCATCGAGAACAAGGAACAAATGAGATGATATATAGCTCTCACAACAACAACCTCCCCAAATCCTAATATTCTCTCCTTAAATCTCTGCAAATATCCCTCCTCAATTCTCTCTATGACCATTCAAACTTTATTTAGCAGTATTTCAATCCAACTCTACCACCTACACGAATTAGGCAACAAAATAAATACTCCATTTTTTATGCGCCACCACTCACACCTTAGACCCCATGTACACTCCACACGCCCCTTACCACTAGACCAACGTCTCATTTGTATCATCTTTTAACCACAATAATTTTAGAACCTACTATTTAGATCCAAGGATTTTATTCACTTAAAATAAAAATTTTGCATAAGCCAAGGCTTGAACCCTTGACTTCTCAAACACTTCCAAACACTCCTAAATCCCTTAAACACTAAAGTAGGCATTCATTTATGTCATTTCCTTGCACAACTAAATATTTATGTGCAGTCTCCTAACTGTTCCCTTGTTAAAAACCTAATTATTCTAGGCCCAAAATTTAGGGTGTTATATTATACTAGCTTTTCATGTCTTTTGTTAGTCGTTGAAGGTCCTAGTGATTCTAAACTTCACTAAAATAAATCACACCACAGTCACAATTAACATCCAGCCAAAGACTCACTAAAATCAACTAAAACACAAGCCTAAGTTATATTCCTATGAAACTAAAATTTCAACAAGCTTAGTCAAAACACGAAAATCTCAATACATACGCATTCTTATCGCATAAAACTGATTTCAAACAACTAATTAAGCATCTAAGAACAATTCCCAACCTTCAAACTACCCAAAACCATATTGATTTATGGTTTTGAAATTTTTAACATACTATGACAATTTTCACAAAAATTCATTAGAAGTGTAGAATTCTTTAATGAAACATTAAAGAGTGTTTAAAAACCTTCTAATCACATCAAAACTAATGGAGAAATACTTTGAAACCTTGTTTTTAATCAAAATCTCAAATTCCACTATTAACGACCCAATTTTGGCATTTATTCAAAGCATTTGATTTAATAGGTAAAAACTCTATTTAAAAGACTAGATAACATCAAAAGCTAGTAGAAAAATGAATTATTACCTTCAATGGGAGAAAAACAGACGTTTGGTTGAAAATATGAAAAACCCACCAGTTTAAGCAATGGTGAAATCAATGTTATTTTTAATGGTTTTTATGGAATTCTATGAAGATTTAAGGTTACGAGAATGAAAGAAATCTAAAGAATGATGTTTGGAAACCAAATTCAAAGAACTATCATGAAGAAACTGTAGGTGGGGGAAATATTATGTTGGTTTTAAAGTTTTGGGCTATTTGCTTTTGAGGCACTCCTAATTTGACCCGTTTTCATAATAGTCCCTATTTAAAAATTAAAGATCTTTTGAACCTTATTTTCAAAAATTGGTTTGATTGTCTAAAAGTCATAGACGAAGAAATTTTTGATTTATCATTCTTCAAAATTTGTAAGCACACTAGAGCTAAAATCCCTAAAATACCCTTAAAATAACTAATCCTGATTTTAGGGTGTCACATTACTGTTTTATTCATTTTTTGATTTAATGGTATATGATTAGTTCGATAGTTATATAAATTTCAATTGGTTAACTTTTGACATCGAATGGACTAAATCGTAAAGTATGAAATATTCGGTGCTTACGAATAGGTAAAGGTATCGAATGGAAATAAAATGTTTATATGATTGGCATGATATTTATACGTTGTAACAGGGATTGAATCGATATGACCATAGTAATAATGTTCGTGTGCACTTAGTAAAGGACTAGGATACATATGACATGCCATTAGGCTCAAAGATAAAAATGAGCAGGGATTTACATGGTTATTTGAGGTCCAAAATTTGTTGTGAATTCTTGATTCATAAATGCAACCTCCTAAACCCACCTTAGATGTTATGGTCGAATCTTGAAGACTACATAAACCATTATTGTTGGTACGAAAAGCATTTATTTTCTTTCTTTTAAAATCGTTACATTTTTTATTTGTTTGAGAAAACTAAGAATAATCTCACTAAACTTCTTTGGGGTTATAATATCAAAAATTGAATACCTTTGAAAAGACTATGTTTGAATATTATGAAGAAAACATCTTGTTTTTAAAAATACCACAAAGACAATTTGATAAAAATCATTTTTTGCTAAAATTTATTATTTGGTATATTCGATTAAAATATCTCTTATTTGAGTAACTTATATTTAAGTCTTGTAAAACGCTCAAGTTTATAATAAAATTTTTATGTTGAAACATTTTGTGTTGAAAATCGCTTTTCACATTAAATCGATAAATCATTTTAGAGATTGTTTTAAACTAAAAATAATGCAAAATAAACCAAAATACTCAAATAAATGTCTTATGCCATAGTCCAAAAATAATAATAAAATTTTCCAAATACCAAAATAATAAAGTATAAAACATTTATTCAAAATTCATCCAAGTACTTCTCCAACAATTGCGTCCATGTCCTAACCTCGGGGGTTATCTAAAATGTTAGAAAAATTATAGAGTGAGCTATTTAAGCTTAGTATGAGTACTAAATTAAGTAACAATAGAATTTAAGTCATATATTTCATTAAATTTTTAGAAAATATATATCAACACAATTTCATAGATGGCAGTATGCATAATGATGCCAATGCATAGCTTTTTAGAAATCAGTGCAAAGTTTTCAGAAAATGTTCCTACCCAACTCTAGTACACATTATAAGAGTTTCCTATAACTCATCCGTTCCATACCACAACAAAATATGGACAAGCCACCAGATAATGTAGACAAGCTGTCAGATACATATATATGTGGACAAGTTGCAGATAAACTGCTAGAAATTATGGTCAAACCACTAGAATGTGCAAATAACTAAACTTCCAGACTCTTCCTGCTTTTAATATTATCTCGACCCCATGCATGTGATATGACATACAGAAAAAAAAATTCAGTGGGCATGCTTAACATGCGAATCAAATTTTTATTTAATAGAAATTGTGGCACGATTTATTTTTCATGCTTATCAGATAATGCCATTCACATAACATGAGTGTCGGGTCATAAACATAATATCTCATTTATCAATAAAGCACACAAAACACAATCATATCATCACAAATTAACTAGTTCAAAATCATTTACCTAGAAATCACCTTTTTAACGGATTTATCATCCCCTTAGAATACATAATGTATTTGCGCATATTTTTATTACAAAGTACTTATAAAAGTATCAATCATTAATGTAATACCCAATTTTAGCCCGGGCTCACAAAAAAATAATAAACCCAAAATAATAAAACAAAGTCTAAGTCCAGTATAAAATTATATCATTTGGCCCGGTCGGAATGACCCATCACTTGAAAAGGTTGATGGTCCATCTACAAGCTTATGGAAACATAATCTTCAAGGATATGCAATCTTAGATATGATATGCAATCTTAGAAGATATGATTTTGTAATATTAGAGATTTAATTTGTAGATACCCTTTAATCTTAGCCGTTGATGTAATTGATCTGTACCGTTGGATTTGGGGAGACTCAACCATAAATAGAGGCCTCTCCCTTCATTGTAAGGGGGAGAGTTGGAAGTAATAATAATTCTTAAGTGTATTCACTCAAATTTCTCTCTCTCTTGCATTCTTATTTTTTGTGGCTTGTTCTTATTTGGTTGATTTGTGTATAATTTATTTATTGATTTGTAGATTGTTGATTTCAAATCTCTTTTTCTCTTATTATTCATTTTCAAATTCATTATTTTCAAATTTGTTTACATTTTATTTTGCCTTATATTTTTTATTTTATACTCTTTGTTTTAAATTCATTGGTCTTTGATTATTGATGCTATTTAATCATCTATTTTTATTTTAATTTTTATTAAATTAATTATTTTAATATTATTAATACTATTATGTGGCATCATTAATCTTGTATCATTATTATTACTATTATTATTATTTATTATTATTATTACCACGTTTTATTCCAAATTCCTATACATATACACACGCATAAATATTTTATAATATATATGTATATATATATATTTTATTTTCATAGTTTTATAAACATGTATATATATATTTTCTTTATTCTCATAAATGCTTTATATATGTTGTTATAAATTCTATAATCCAAAATTTTATATGTAAATCCACATGTATGTTTTTTATTTCTTCATAGTTTCGATGTATATATTATATACCTTCTATTTTTTAGTTATTTTATTTATTTACCTCATACGTTATTTATTTGTGTTCACATCTATATTTTAAAAGAATATTTTTATTTTTTGCTCATTTATTTGATATTTTGCATGTCATTGTTTTTTTCATTATTGATATTAATTTCGTTTATTTACTATTTATGTTATTTCTATATCGTTGTTGTATTTATTATTGTTATTTGTTATTGTGACATTTATACATACATTTAATAACATTACATCATCTTTTTACTCGAATTTAAAAATAGAACTTTTTAAAATAGAGATAATACTTGTATTTAGGATTTTCAAGAAAATTGAGCCCTAACGTATTGGGTTCCAATTTTCTTCGTTAAATCTAACAATCGAGAATTGCTCTTTGATCAAAAATAAAATGAAAAAGCTTGTTGTGCGGAATTTAATATGTTGTGTTCTAACGCATTGGATGTGATGTATTGATTTCTCGAGACAAAGATTTTAAAATATATATATGTATATTAATAAAGGAAATATTCAATGTTTGGGATGTTGAGAAATCGTGCCCTAACGTATTGGGCTGCGGTTTCGTCATAAATCTTAAACAATTGAATATTCTTTTAACTTTTATCACACAAGTCTTTTGGAAAAACTCATCTTGAAGAAACAAAATATCGTGCCCTAACGCATTGGGTGTAATGTTTTCTTTTTCAAAATGAGAGAGTCTTAATAATTAATTTAATTTAATTAAGGATCGCATTTTTTTAACTCTCGACTTTAAGACATTAATTAATCAATTTGGTACCAATATTTAGGCGTTACAAGGGTGTTAATCCTTCCTCATACGTAATTGACTCCCGAATCTATTTTTCTGAATCTATTTTTCCAAGATACACATTCCGAATGAATTCATTTGTTATCCTTCTTTACTATTTTTGATAATTTATTCCTTTCGAGCTATGCTCAGAACTAACTTTATTCTTATCCATTGTTATGACCTTTTTACAAGCACGTTGCATTGGAATAATGATTAATGGACTAATAAAAATTTCACAAGGGAGGTTTTGCATATTACTCTAGAAGTTTCTAAATAATACAAGAACCTGAAACATGACTATTATTTAGAACGCACCATGTTTAAAGCTTGGAAATCTGAAAAAGAAGAGTCTAAATTAGGACTTTCTCTTTGGATTTTGTTGTCAAAAACATTGATTGAACAAAATGAAAAGATGTCGTGTTGATGACAAAGCTTAAATAAACAAGCAAGCAATGATCACTAGACAATAGGAAGAGGTTTCCTCGGAGAAGAAAGCCTTCATTTGTGCATGAGCCTTTGGTACGACACCCTGGGAATGGTGTAAGAGACCAGAGAGATTTAGATCTTGTATCCTTGAATTGTGATAGGAGAGGATTGAGGAAAAGCCATATATTTCTACCCTTGGGTTACAGTGGGAGAATGATGGTACAAATTTTGCGTCCCAGTGGATTGAACTTTAAGGTTTATAGTGGGGGCAATCTGACTAAGTGTTTCTTTGAAAACGCCAGCTGAGCAGGATGGCATTGTAGCACATTAGTGATAAAGTCTTAATAAACTTCTAGCAATGATAACCTAAGTGATAAAGAAGGATCGTTCTCACAAAAAAACAGCATTCTACATTCATGCAAACACCATTCATACATGTCTAGTTAGGAGCATTTGATGCATTTTGATCATGCCATCCTCATCTTAGGCATAATTAGGATCATTATACAGACCATGTTCCTCAGAAAACAGATCGGTGGAATCACAAAGCCCTATCTCCCTGGACAGCAATGGAATAGGCTGAAGATTGTGAATCCTATCTCCCTGGTCAGCAGTGGAATAGGTTGAAGATTGTGAATCCTATCTCCCTGGTCAGCAGTGGAATAGGTTGAAGATTCTGAGTCCTATCTCCCTAGTCAGCAGTGGAATAGGTTGAAGATTAATCCTATCTCCCTGGTCAGTAGTGGAATAGGTTGAAGATTGTGAATCTTATCTCCCTGAGCAGCAGTGGAGTAGGTTAAAAATAGTAGATCTTACCTTCCTGTGCTGGAAGTGAAGCAGATCAAAGACATCAGTCATATCACCTTGATGTTGCAGTGGAGCAGATTAAAGCTGAGGGCAGCAAATCTTATCTCCCTGGCATTAAGACTTGAATTAGCTGAAGTGGAGCGGATTAAAGCTGCGGGCAGTGAATCCTATCTCTTTGGCATTACAGTGGAACAGATTAAAGCCACAACAGTGAATCTTACTCCCCTGGTGGTGTAGTGGAACAGATTGAAGCTATGACGGTGAATCTCGTTTCCCCACATTACAATTAAAAATATTGAAGCCGCAAAGGCGAATCTTACTTACCTGGCAGTGTAGTGGAACAGATTGAAGCTACGACGATGAATCTTGTTTCCCCAACATTGCAATTTAAAAGACTGAAGATGGCAAATCTTATCTCCCTGAAGTTGCAGTGGAGCAGATTAAAGCCAATAATCCTATCTCCCTGAAGTTGCAGTGGAGCGGATTAAAATCACAGATCTTATCTCTCTGAAGTTACAGAGAGCAGATCACATCTAGTCTTATCTCCCTAAAGTAGTAGGGGAGCAGACTAAGTAAGCAAGTTTTATCCTCCTGAAGTTGCAGTGGGCAGACTGAAGATGGCGAATCTTATCTCCCTGAAGTTGCAATGGAGCAGATGAAAGCCAATAATCCTATCTCCCTGAAGTTGCAGTGGAGCGGATTAAAATCACAGATCTTATCTCTCTGAAGTTGCAGAGAGCAGATCGCATCTAGTCTTATCTCCCTGAAGTTGCAGTGGAGCAGATTAAAGCCAATAATCCTATCTCCCTGAAATTGCATTGGAGAGGATTAAAACCATAGATCTTATCTCTCTGAAGTTGCAGTAGAGTAGATCACATCGGGTCTTATCTCCTTGAATTTGCAAAGGAGCAAACTCAAGAAAATAAGGCTTATCCCCTTAAAGTTGCAGTGAGGCAGATTGAGAATAGTAAATCTTACTTCCCTGGCAGTGTAGTGGAACAGATTGAAGCTAGAATAACGAATCATAATTCCCCCACATTACAGTTAAGCAGATTAAAAGTTGCGAGTCACCAATCCTATCTCCCCGACGTTGCGGTGGAATGGATCGAGACACTAATTTCTATACCTCTGAAGATGCTGTAGGATGGAATGTGGCTGCTTGAAGAAGAATAGCACCAAGATCCAGCGTGACCGGGCAAAAATTGGCCATTTCTAAAGCCTTTTCTCCGTTCCTGTTACACGACAACGAGCAAAGAGGGGCAGCTGTAATATCCAATTTTAGGCCGGGCTCACAAAAAATAATAAACCCAAAATAATAAAACAAAGTCTAAGTCCAGTACAAAATTATATCATTTGGCCCGATCTGAATGGCCCATCACTTGAAAAGGTTGATGGTCCATCTACAAGCTTATGGAAACATAATCGTCAAGGATATGCAATCTTAAATATGATATATGCAATATTAGATATGATATGCAATCTTAGAAGATATGATTTTGTAATATTAGAGATTTAATTTGTAGATGCCCTTTAATCTTAGCCGTTGATGTAATTAATCTGTACCGTTGGATTTGGGGAGGCTCAACTATAAATAGAGGCCTCTCCCTTCATTGTAAGGGGGAGAGTTGGGAGTAATAATAATTCTTAAGAGTATTCACTCAAATTTTTCTCTCTCCTGCGGTCTTATTTTCTGTGGCTTGTTGTTATTTTGTTGATTTGTGTATAATTTGTGTATTGATTTGTAGATTGTTGATTTCAAATCTCTTTTTTCCTTATTATTCATTTTCAAATTCATTATTTTCAAATTTGTTTACATTTTATTTTGCCTTATATTTTTTTATTTTATACTCTTTGTTTTAAATTCATTGGTCTTTGATTATTGATGTTATTTAATCCTCTATTTGTTATTTTAATTTTTTATTAAATTAATTATTGTAATATTATTAATACTATTATGTGGCATCATTAATCTTGTATCATTATTATTATTATTTATTATTATTACCATGTTTTATTCCAAATTCCTATACATATACACAAGCATAAATACTTTATAATATATATGTATATATATATTTTCTCTTTAAATGCATATATATTTTATATATTTTATTTTCATAGTTTTTATAAACATGTATATATATATTTTTTCTTTATTCTCATAAATGCACTATATATGTTGTTATAAATTTTATAATCCAAAATTTTATATGTAAATCCACATGTATGTTTTTCTATTTCTTCATAGTTTCGATGTATATATTATATACCTTCTATTCTTTTTATTTATTTTGTTTAGTTACCTCATACGTTATTTATTTTTGTTCACATCTATATTTTAAAAGAATATTTTTTATTTTTATTTTTTGCTCATTCCATGTCATTGTTTTTTCATTGTTGATATTAATTTTGTTTATTTACTATTTATGTTATTTCTATATCGTTGTTGTATTTATTATTGTTATTTGTTGTTGCGACATTTATACATACATTCAATATAACATTACATCATCTTTTTACTCGAATTTAAAAGTAGAACTTTTCAAAATAGAGATAATACTTGTATTTAGGATTTTCAAGAAAATTGAGCCCTAACGTATTGGGTTCCAATTTTCTTCGTTAAATCTAACAATCGAGAATTGCTCTTTGATCAAAAATAAAATGAAAAAGCTTGTTGTTGGGAATTTAATATGTTGTGTCCTAACGCATTGGATGTGACGTATTGATTTCTCGAGACAAAGATTTTTAAAAAAATATATATGTATATTAATAAAGGAAATATTCAATGTTTGGGATGTTGAGAAATTGTGCCCTAACGTATTGGGCTGCGGTTTCGTCATAAATCTTAAACAATTGAATATTCTTTTAACTTTTATCACACAAGTCTTTTGGACAAACTCATCTTGAAGAAATAAAATATTGTGCCCTAACGCATTGGGTGTAATGTTTTCTTTTTCAAAATGAGAGAGTCTTAATAATTAATTTAATTTAATTAAGGATCGCATTTTTTTAACTCTCGACTTTTAGACATTAATTAATCAATTTGATACCAATTTTTGGGCGTTACGAGGGTGCTAATCCTTCCTCGTACGTAACTAACTCCTGAATCCGTTTTTCTGAAACTCGTAGACCAAAGTCGTTTTTTAGGTGATCCAATCACACCTTAATAAAAGATTGGTGGCGACTCCAAATTTTCATCGACAACTAATTTTTGTTTTTTTTTTCCAAAAATAAAAATGGTTTCGACAATTAATATATATTTTGCTTAATAATTATTCATACAGTTTTTGTATTTCGTTAAACCCACAACTAAACTTAGTAGATCCAATGCAACACTAGACTCCTTCGAACATCCACTCTCGAATCTAACTAGATCAATGATAGATTCTTATACGATTAGAATTGAAGTCGTGATTCACTTCTAAAAGTTAAAGGTGGTCTAAGGTGATAGCAACTGGTCCTTTAACATACGAATAATACAAGAGATGTTAATATATAAGAAGAATGATATCTAATACCACTACTACATTCGACACTTAATAAAAGGAATGGGAAAGAATTGATTATCTACCTGAATCATCCTTTACTTACGTTAATAAGATCAAATTAGGAGGATCGACAGTTCACCGAGGTCTTGATTTGAAGGAGTACAAACTATGAAAAATCATCATTAAAAATTAAAGAATGAGTTTAGGATTTAGTAATGATTTAAGAAAATAGAAGAAAAGGAGTAGAAATTCTATTATGACAAAAGAGTTAAAGAGAAAATGGAAAATGGAGGAGAATGGTGACAAGAGTTTTGCCCTTTGTAGTGGTAGGAGTTGTAGCAGTAGTAGGGTCAATATGTTCTTCCTTTCCTTCTTCTTTATTCCTTCTAGGCTCAACAGATGTTGACTTCTCGGTGTCCTTAGTAGCTTGTCCATCATCAGCACTGATCTCTTCATTTGCAGAGGTAGCTCCGGTAATAGTTGGAGCTAGTTCTGCTTTAGCCTCAGCAGATCAGAGCAAAACCATGGGGCAGATAGGGAATCTTGGCATTGGTTTCAAAAAATTCTTTTACAAAGATCACTTAACTGCTAAATCCCTATCCCTCACATATGACTAATATTGAGCCTGCTGCTCTTTAGCCTGGACCAACTCTTCGGCTAGTTGGTACTGCTGCCTTTCAAACAAGGTCATCCTTTGCTATAGTTGCTTCAAGGAATTCAATATTTGCTAGTTGAATGAGCCCTGAGTGACTGAAGGTGTTGCTGTGGGAACGCGCGTGGCGATAGAAGCCTGACTTTGTTAAGTTACCAAGGCATTATCAATTCTTCGGAGCTATGAAAAATTTTCCTTTGTTAGTCCACCTTATTAGGGGTAATATCCTCAGCATTAGTAAGAGGAACATTAGCAGTCTTCCATAATGCAGTAATGAGAGAAAGAAAATTTAAACTTCTGGTATTCTTCTCAGCACAACGATGGGCTTCTTGAAAAATGATCCTTCCCACATTAATTGCTCTTCTTTTAACAATAGAATGAAACAATAACATCCTTTCCTTGGAAACGATGGTATTTTGTGTGGATGGCATAAGACGACTTTTTAAGAAATGATACCATACTTTTCCAATCAGTTTCAATGAAGCCCTTTCAACAGTGTAGCATTCTTGAGTAGAGACAATCCATTGTGTGCCCTCGACACAAATTCTTCAAAACTTGTGTCAAACCCTCATCTGTGATGTTATAAGCAAACTCATTGTGTTCATATTATACCTCTCTAAGGCTAAACTGGGTCATTTCCTTGGAAATGATGGTATTGTGCGTGGATGGCATAAGACGAATTTTCAAGAAATGATACCAGACTTTTCCAATCACTTTCAATGAAGCCCTTTCAATAGTGTAGCATTCCTGAGTAGAGACAATCCATTGTGTGCCCTCGACACATAAATCCTTCAAAACCTGTGTCAAACCCTCATCTGTGATGATATATGCAAACTCAGTGTGTCCATCTTGTACCTCTCTTAGGCTAAACTGGGCATTTATATAGTCCTCGTCAAATGGTACAGAAGTGCCCCGTACATAGATGAAAGGAGAGTCAGGGGAGTTCACATGGCCATAGAACTCCCTAACTACTCTACCCAAAATATCTTCTGGGTGCAAACAAAAAATGCCCCACCCATGCTGCCCTACTATCAATGATACAAACTTGTTATACCCAATATAGAGATCGTCCTTAAATAAGAATCCCTACTCAAAATAAAAGGGATGCTTTAGAATATTATTTGTGTACCTTGCAGCTGTAGCAGAGTTGACGAATGTCTTTGATTGAAAAATGTTAGTGTGCGATGATTCTGTGGTTTTAAAAGCATTCTTGACTCGAGAAATTAAGAAAGAATAAAGAGAAATCTTTTAGAGATGTAGTATAAAGAAAATGGAGTAGAGGTTGAAGATAGAGAAACTATAGAGGTGAGAGCTTTATGAGAAACATTAAACGTGAACAGTTGGGGAGAGGGAAATAAGTAGGTAATGATGACAATTTTAAGGAAGTTGAAATGTGCTAGGGAAGTTTGTGACATGGTGAGAAGAAAAGAACGAAAGAAATTATTGGGGGAAAGATAAAATGACCTAGCCATACAACATAGGCTTACTTCCTAAGGATCCCCTAAAAACATTATTAGGTTAATTTGCTCAATGACTCTCTCCTTTGGACTTTTCTACCTAATCATCCTTTGATAATGTAACACCTCATCACCCAGTTTGTCACGACATAGTGCTCCTCTGTAATGCTATTACAATTTTCCTCCCAATAGACACTAATAAGTTTGGCCTTTTATCCTGTCTTTGAAAAGTTGCACTAATGTATAAAAATAGAAAATGAAATGACATGAAATAAAATTTTAGTACATAACCGACAAACAAACATAAAAATAATAATTTAAAGTAAAGCAAATAAATAGAATAAAATAAAAAATTTCTAAATCAAGCATAGTGAAGGTCGATGCTCTGCTTGTCACGCTCCACATGAGCACCCCAGTAGTGCTTCAAGCGTTGTCTTCTAACTTTGAATGTAAAACCCATTTTCATGCCCTTTATATCAACCGCTCCGTGTGAGAATACTTGAACTACTTTAAAAGGACCTAACCAACAAGATTTCAATTTACCATGGAACAATTTGAGTCTACAATTAAACAGTAATACTTGTTGTCTTGGTTCAAATTACCTTGGCATAATTCTATTATCATACCATCACTTGGTCTTTTCCTTGTATAGTTTAGCATTTTCATATGCATGTGTCTGAAACTCTTCCATTTCATTCAACTCTAACAATCTTTTATTGTCAGCAGCAACCCAGTCCATGTTCAACTTCTTGATAGCCCAAAATGCTTTGTGCTTAAGCTCAACAAGTAAGTGACATAGCTTTCCATAAACAAGTTTAAAAGACGACATCCCTAATGGTGTTTTAAACGGAGTCTAATAGGCCCACAAAGCTTCATCTAGTCTGGTGGACCAGTCTTTACGGAATGGATTCATCACTTTTTCAAAAATTTATTTAATTTCTATTAGAAATCTCAGCTTGTCCCTTCGTATGGGGATGATATGCCATAGCAATCTTATGATTCACTCCATACTTGCGCAAGGCATTGGCCACCATTTTACAATCACAATGGGATCCTTCATCATTGGTAATGGCTCTAGGTGTACCAAATCTTGTAAAGGTGTTCTTATGTAGAACTTCAATACTGACTTAGCATCATTAGTAGTCGGGGCTACCGCTTCTACCTATTTAGAAACGTAATATATCTCTAAAAGTGTGTACAATTTTCCTATTGACGGTGGAAATGGACCCATAAATTCTATTCCCCATACATCAAATAACTTAACCTTTGTTATACTTTGTAGCGGCATTTCATGTCTCGTAGATAGATTCAACGTTCTCTGACGACGGTCACATAGTTGACATAATTCATGAGCATCTTTGAACAATTTTGGCCAATAAAACCCTGACTAAAGTACCTTAGTAGTGGTTCTCATTCCTCCAAAATGTCCTCCACAAGGAGCTGAATGACAATGCTACAAAATACTGTATATTTCATCGTCAGGGACACACTTTTGAATGAATTGATCAGCAAAATGTTCAAATAAGAAGGGTTCATCCCAATAAAAGTGCTTAGCATCATGAAGAAATTTTTGCCTTTTGTGGGTGTTTAAATCAGGTGGCATCATACCACTTACCAAGAAATTCACTATATCGGCATACCAAGGTAATGCTTTGGCATATAACAATTGTTCTTCCAGAAAATCTTCTTTAATAAAGTTTATCTTTGTCATCTTCATTACCCGATTCTAACCTTCAAAAATGATTAGCCACTTGGTTTTTAGTCCCTTAACAATCCCGAATTTCCAAGTTAAACTCTAGTAGTAATAATATCCACCTAATCAATCTAAGCTTGGCATTTTTTTTACGCACCAAGTACTTAATAACTGAGTGATCTGTGTTAACTGTGACCTTATTACCCACAGCTAACAACTTTTTTTTCATGGTGGTATAATTTGGCATATAACAATTTCATGTTAGTAAAACTATGGTGTTCATGCTTTGGCATATAACAATTTCATGCTAGTAAAACTTCTAACACCCTTGTCACTAAAGGGAGGTGGTAATTTTTCTATTACTTCAATTTTTTCTCTGTCTACTTCAATTCCTCACTGTGATATCCTATGCCCTAAGACAATTCATTCACAAACCATGAAATTGCATTTTTCCCAGTTCAAGACAAAATTTGTTTCTTCACAGCGGCACAGAACTAACTCCAAAATTTTTAAACAATCTTTAAAGTCGTTGCCAAATACAGAGAAATCATCCATGAAAACTTCGAGGAACTTCTCCACCATATCCGAGAAAATGGCCATTATTAACACTAAAAATTTGTCGAGGTATTACATAATCTGAACAACATCCGTTTAAACGCAAAAGTACCATATGAACACGTGAAAGTTGTCTTTTCTTGGTCATTGGGAGCTATGTCAATCTGATTATACCTTGAATAACTGTCCAAAAATATTAGAAAGCTTTCCCTGCTAACCTGTCCAACATTTATCAATAAACGAAAAGAGAAAATGGTCATTTCTAGTTGCCTTGTTAAGCTTCTGATAACCCATGCACACTTTTCATCTCGTGACCGTGCCAGTCGGTATGAGCTTATTATTGTCATTGCTAACAATTGTAATTTCTTAAGGACACATTATAAATGGCTTACCCACAAGCTATTTGAAATTGGGTATATAATGCCAGCATCAAGCCACTTGATAATCTCTTTCTTGACAACTTCTTTCATTATCGGATTCAATCTTCTCTACTGCTCAATAGACTTGTTATGGCAATCTTCTAACAAAATTTTATGCATGCAAAACACATGAATGATTCCCTTTATATCAGTAAGGGTCCATCCTAACGTCTTCTGAATCACCGCAGGACTTCCAACAACTTGACTTCTTGTTCGAATGTCAATTTCGCAAAAATCACAGCCGATAAGGTGTTGTTATTTCCCAAGTATTCATATTTTAAATGCTGCAGCAAGGGTTTCAACTCCAATGAAGGAGATTTCTCTATAGAAGGTTTAGGAGGTCTGAACGAATGACTCTATAAATCCAAATAGTCAAACTTTTTCCCCTGTCTAGACTATTGTTTTTATCAAACCAATGGTGTGGCATTCTTCATTTTTGTCTGCATATTTAAAAGCATCAAAAACATTACAAGTAATCTGCTGATCATATACCTTGATGGTTAGTTTACCTTTCCGTACGTCAATTAGAGTTCTGCCTGTAGCAAGGAGAGGTCTTCCAAGAATAATTGGCACATTTTGATCAAATTCAAATTCTAAAATATAGAAATCAGTAGGAAAGATAAATTTATCACCTCTTACCAGCACGTCTTCAATTTTACCTTTCGGATGGGCATAAGATCAATCGACTAATTGCAGAGTCACCATAATAGGATCAATCAGCTAATTGCTTTCCCAATTGCAAAGATAAATAGGCATTATATTTATACTTACTCCAAAATCACACAACACATTACCAAAATAATGATTTCCAATTGAACAAGGGATAGTGAAACTCCTTGGCCTGCCTATAATATCCCATTTTTCAATGGTTTCAGAAATAGTGGTTTTGAGAACACAATTCTGATATGAAAGGTCATGTTTTTTGTTTAATTAACATTTATAAAACTATATTAAGGTCCTATTAAAATATAGTTAAAAAATTTTATTGTTTGGATAGTTAATTAAGTAAAAAAGACTATTTAGTAAACGTTGTGAAAGTTAGTTGCTATTAGTAAATTCAGTTTAATAGCTTCAGGAATTTAATTTGATGGCCTTAAATGGTAATTAGACCATCACTATCCATGATGGACGGTAATATGTTTAAGTTTGGCTTAATTTTTTTTTGAAACAAAAACGATTACAAGGGTCAAACTTCAATTAATAGAATCAACCAAAACAAGATCATGGATCTCCGAAGGGTAATCCATGTTAAAATCCATTTTACAATTGTTTGTTTTAGCCCAATTGCAAAGAGCAACAGCCACTTTGTTACAACAGCAAGGGGCCCAATTAAAAGTAAAATGACTAAAATAATTAGTAAGCTTCTGGATCTCCCGCAACCGGTGGCCCAGCATGGTCAAATCATCCTACCTACTATTGAACCGATTTACTAAACTTGCGCAGTCAGACTCCAGCTCCACTAAATTCCAGTTTTTTTACCGGGCAAAATTAATGCTTTCTTCCATGGCCTGCAGCTCCGCCCACTCCGTTTGCATCTCCTTATTCACAAAGCCCACGCGACCACCATGAACAAAACCATCAGCATCCCTTGCCACCAAGCCATAACACGCAATCTTCCCATAAACAAAAGCGTCGAAATTAATTTTAATCGTATCCTGATTCGGCTTTTTCCAAGCTTTGTTATCTGTCTTTCTCGGGAGCACCGGATCCTCCAAGAAATTAAAAATCTGAAAGTCCTTGCTTAGAGACGCAGCCTGATCCCAGATCACCCTAGCGTCTTCTTCAACCCCCTGAATATACTATTATTTCTACTATTCCAAACGTTCCAGAAGACAGTGATAAAGTCAGAAACTGCCTTGATATCCATCACTCTCGCTGCATCCTCAATCCAATCAACACATCGGAGATAATTCCCATTCAGGAGCTTGTTGTCAAGGCCACCAATCTCCAGCACCTTTCAAGCCTTCGGGCAATCTTTCAGAGCATGAATAAGAGATTCCCTCTCTTTCCCAATCTGAGATAGGTATCTGCAAAACCAGTTTGGATTCTTGATATTTTTTCATACGTAGGCAAAATATTACGCCCAATTCTCCAACAAAAAATTTGAATTTTCGGGATGGTTTTTAGCTTCCAAGTGATTTTCCAGAAAATCCTATGAGGCCCAAGACCGATCTGTTTGAGAATCTGCCACGAATAAGCAGATTTCAAAGAAAACACCCCGTGCGGATTATGGAACCAAGTACGACGATCATTCGGGCCATTATGAAGAATGGGAATATTGCAAATTTGGTCCCTCATGTAATCACCATAGATATTCGAAACCCTTTCTCTGTCCCAGCCATATTTGCTCTCATTAAACAAATCCCTTACATAAACCTCTTTAACCATACTTTTTTCCATGTAGATAGACTTACCTGACAGGCCCTTAAGCCCTCAGTTATCTTGCCAAATGTTAATATTTTTGCCATCACCAACAGTCCACCTGAAACCCTCGTTTAAAATCTTAGCAGCCTGGGCTATGCTCTGCCACATAAAGGATGGCTTGTCCATGCACTTAGGCAGGAAGACGTTGCCGTCAGGGAAATACTTCGCACTTAAGACTTTATAACAGAGGGTATCATTACAGTGAATTAGACGCCACACCTGTCTGCCCAACAGAGCAATATTAAACAACCTTAGGTCCCTAAAACCAAGGCCTCCCATACCTTTGGGATGACACATCCAGTCCCAATTCAACATACTCCAACCCCTTTTATTCTCCCCCTCCCCACCAGACCCAACATATTATGGACTGGATCTCCTCGATCATCCTTTTCGGAGTCATGAAGACTGAAAAAGCCTAAGTAGGAAGCGCTTGAAGGAGAGACTTAATAAAGATCTCCTTTCCACCATTATACAAAAGTCGTTTCGACCAACTATTGATTCTGCAAGCCATGCTGTCCAAGACAATCTTAAAAATACTCGATCTCTTTTTAGCCGCAGGGATGGGAAGACATAAGTACCTGTCGAGCTTATAAACAACTTTCATCTTAAGCAATCTCCCCAAGGCCGTACGATGGGGAACAGGAGTATTGGGACTAAAGCAGACCATAGACTTCTCCAAGTTTATACTTTGAGCCGACATTCAGGAGAAGTTGTCTAAAATTTCCATGAAAACCAACACCTCTTTGCATTGGTTCCTGACAAACAACAGAGCATCATCAGCAAAGAACAGATGGTTAATTCTAGGGCCATCCTTACTCGCACGGATGCCCTTTAACTCATAATTCTCTTGAGCATTTAACAACATACGGGAAAAAACATCCATACAAAATAGAAACAAATAAGGGGAAAGGGGATCTCCTTGGCAAAGTCCCCTTTCCAGAATAATAACATCCGTAAGATTCTTATTGCACTTTACTCTATACCGAACGGTACAAACGTAGTTCATAATGTTTTCAACCCAATTACTGGAGAAGCCCATTTTTAACATCACTTTTTCGAGGAAGCTCCACTCCACCCGGTCATAAGCTTTACTCATATCGGGCTTGATCACACAACCCTTATTTGGACCGTTTTTAGAGCTGCGTAGATAGTGGATAAGTTCATGAGCGACCAAGACGTTGTCATGGATCATCCAACCAGGAACAAAGGCACTTTGATTTTGACTGATACACTGGGGAAGCACCACCTTAAGCCGGTTCGAGAAGACTTTTGAAACAATCTTATAAATCACCCTGCACAAACTTATAGGGCAAAAATTAATCATATCACAAGGGTTTCTAATCTTAGGAATCAAAACAATAAGGGAATCATTGATGCACTCCACATTCTTATTTTCGTTGAGGATGTCACGACAAGCCCTAAGGACATCGCTGCCAACTATCTGCCAATGGTCTTTAAAAAAATTCCCAGACAAGTCATCAATCCCCGGAGCTTTCCTGGGATCCATTTGTTTAAAAGCCGTCATTATCTCCTCAACCGTGAACTCCCTATTTAAGAAGCAATTCATATTGTCGGTGATACACCCAGGAACAAAATTAAGGTCAACATCCTCATTTGACCTAATAGAGGTTTTGAACAAGTTTAGAAATAGCTCCAAGGAATATGACAGATTTCATTCTTATCTTCATGCCACACACCGTTCGCATCTTTCAGCCTATCAATAGCAGTTTTATTCTTACGCCCCGTTGCATACTTAAAAGCATCAAAAACATTACAAGTAATCTGTTGATCATATACCTTGATGGTTAGTTCACCTTTCCGTACGTCAATTAGAGTTCTGCCTGTAGCAAGGAGAGGTCTTCCAAGAATAATTGGCACATTTTGATCAAATTCAAATTCTAAATTATAGAAATCAGGAGGAAAGATAAATTTTTCACCTCTTACCAGCACGTCTTCAATTTTACATTCTAGATAGGCATAAGATCAATCAGCTAATTGCAAAGTCACCATAATAGGATCAATCAGCTAATTGCTTTCCCAATTGCAAAGATAAATAGGCATTAGATTTTTGCTTACTCTAAAATCACACAATACTTTACCAAAATAATGATTTCCAATTGAACAAGGGATAGTGAAACTCCTTGGCCTGCCTATAATATCCCATTTTTCAGTGGTTTCAAAAATAGTGGTTTTGAGAACACAATTTTGATATGAAAGGTCATGTTTTTTGTTTAATTAACATTTATAGAACTATATTAGGGTCCTATTAAAATATAGTTAAGAAATTTTATTGTTTGGATAGTTAATTAAGTAAAAAGGACTATTTAGTAAACGTTGTGAAAGTTAGTTGCTATTAGTAAATTCAGTTTAATAGCTTCAGGAATTTAATTTGATGGCCTTAAATGGTAATTAGATCATCACTATCCATGATGGTCGGTAATATGTTTAATTTTGGCTTAATTGAATGATATATTTAAGGGTAAAATTATAATTTAAAAATTAAAACTATAATTAAATAAAAGAGAAAGATGTCCTCATCTTCCAAAGAACTTAGTGCCAAAAATTTCAGGGAAAAACACCATTTTTGAGTGCTTGAGGTTTGGCCAAACAATTTGGTGCATGCATGGTATGAATTTTTAGCCTATTTCTTGTAATTTTTATGTTTTTAAGATCGTTGCAAACTAGATCCTGCTAACCTGAACCTTCATTTTTAAAACTATTATAGATTTTGAAATGTACCATTGATGATTTCATGATGTTCATGATGTTAAATAAAAGATCTAAGTTATTGGTGGTTGATTATGAATTTGTTTATTAAGTAATTTTGTTAGCTTTTTACATTAAGGAGTTATTTGATAAATATTAAAATGGACATGGTATTCTTGTGAATTTTGAATAGTTTTGGATTGTACTAATATGTATATGAATTGAAAGCTTAGGGTATTTGGAAATTTTGATAATTTTGAAATTATGGATTTAGGGACTAAATTGTGAGAAATGTAAAAGTTTACTGAAATGGGTAATTAATGGAAAGTTAAGGGTCATGTACATTAAATTGAGTATGAATTATATATGAAATTAATATATGTTATTTAATTACTATTTTAAATCAAGATTTGAATAAAAAGACAATAACCGAGGAAAGGAAAATTTACTAAGTAGTCCCTACATTTTAATCGGAGTGAATAGTAGGTAAAATCATAGTTATTTATTACTTAATGTGTTTCACTCATAATTTATATTATTTTTTCTTATTAGTTGATTCCTTTATATGTACATGTGAATATAATTTAGGAATGCAAGTAATCACATATAATATATGAAATTGAGAAGTGGTTATTAGTAGTGGTTCTTAGATTTGAAATGAATTGTATGAGACTGTAACGAGTCCTAATATGTATACAGAAATGTCAGAGTGCTTTCATTGCACCTCAGTTCCCTTGTAAACACTTTAGTGTCCCTGTTTGCACAACTATGCCCCTAAATACACTCCGGTGCCCTTGAATGCACTCCGGTTCCCCTGATTGCACACTCGTGCTCCTGATTACACTTTGGTGCCCTTGTTTTGCATCTACGATGCCCTTAAAAGTTAGTAAGGTTTGAGTATGTGAACCGGGTAATGGTAAACTTGATTAAATGATATGAACAATTACATGGAATTGACATATTCTAGTTATGATGAATTCTTGAAAACTTATAGACAAAGCAATTGAACATTTTAGTTATCATGTTATAATTTTTAAAGTAATTCCTTTACTTAAAGAAAGTCAAGTAGAATTTACACTATGATCTCACTAAGACATTTAAGCTTAATGATTTTTCTCATGTCATTTTGTAATTAACGTTTGGGGATGGCTTGAGGGATCGACATCAAAGCTTACACTATCCATTTACTTTTGGTAGCTTTTATATCTTTTTTTGGGTTGTGGCATGTATATAGGTTTTATTGTAAGAAGGTTAATATTAGAAGTTTTGGAAGATATGTAAAGTTATTTAGTTCTTATGAACATGTTATGTGATGTTGAATGGTAAACTTTAATAGTATGTTTATAAATAAGGTACATTAGTATGTAAAGTTAATATTAGAAGGTTAATATATAGGTTAATATATATGTATGTTTATAAATAAGGTTAATATATAGGTTTTATTGTAAGAAGGTTAATATTAGAAGTTTTGGAAGATATGTAAAGTTATTTAATTCTTAGGAATATGTTATGTGATGTTGAATGGTAGACTTTAATAGTATGTTTATAAATAAGGTACATTAGTTAGAAGTTTAGATTTTTAATTTTGATATTTTTTAAGTGCATGTTTTGGTTGTTTTGGTCATCGGATGGTTTGTGTTTTAGGCGTGCCTTATTGGGTAAGATTTGGCTTGATTTTAGCTTGTTTAAGGGATTAATTTGGAATCACACGGTCTAGAACACGGGTTATCACATGGCCGTGTGTCACACATGGTCACCCCACAAGGTCGTGTGTGCTCTATTTATTTTAGTGTATGTTTCACACGGTCTGAGACACGGCCTATGACACCACCGTGTGAGCTAAGTTAGTGAGCTACATAATCTATGACACGGGCTAGGACACGACCTTGTGTTCTTAATTTGAATGCTCACACGGTCTGAGCTGTGTCACACGGCTGTGTGACCCTTATTTTCTAAATTTTTAATTTTTTCCCAAAACTTATGTATTGATTCAATTTGATTCCTGATTAATTTCAAACTAATTTTAGAGCCCCGTAAAACTGAATTAAGGCTCATGTGAATATTTATTCTATGAAATGATATATGTTTATAAATTAATTGAACACTTGTTTTGAAGATAAATTGTCCTGTTTGGTTTTGTAACACTCTAACCCTTAATCTAGCAACGTAGATGGGATACGGATGTTACATTTAGTAGTATCAGAGCTATAGTTTAGTTGATTCTGGGACTAACATAATGTGTATAGAATCTAGTATATACATGGCACATATACCCTATGATAGTGTGATGCTTTTGATCTGCTCTAATATTGTATTTTCTTTTAGATTCAAGATGTCTGTTGAGTCGAATCAGGCTGTAGTTAATGAAGTAGAAAGTAATGTCCAAGCTTTGAATCTTTAAGCAAGTAATAGTGCATCGGTTCCACAATCATTTGGTGATGAGATGAGAAATGTGTTTTTAGGTATGATGAACTAGTGGTTTAATGAATTTAAACAAACAAATCATATAACTCCACAGACTCCACTCCTTACTATGCCTCCTCTGGCACCCCTACGTCCTCAAAATCCTATACCAGTGATAGTTACTCAACTATTTGTGGAAAAAGTTCGTAAATGTGAAATTGAAGAATTTAGTGGAAATGTTGACGATGATCCTACTAAAGCTGAATACTGGTTAGTGAATATGAAGAGAGTTTTTGTGAAATTATTGTGTACTCCTGAAGATTACCTGAGACGTGTTGTTTCATTATTGAAAGATGAAGCATATTCGTGGTGGGACACTTTGAGCACGCTAACATCCAATGATCATATCAATTAGGATTTCTTTCAAGTAGAATTCAAAAAAAATATGTTAGTCAGTTGTTTCTTGATAAGAAAAAGAAAGAATTCCTTGAACTGAAATAAGGAAATTGATCGGCTGTAGAGTATGAATAGGAATTTGTGTAGTTAAGTAAGTATTCTCATAACATAGTGTCAAATGAAGAAGAAGTGTGTATTAGATTTGAAGATGACTTGAATGATGACATACAAATAGTCTATGGCAGCGTTAAAGTTACGTGAATTTGTAGAACTTTCAAAACGTGCTCAGAAAATCGAAGAAATTTTAAAAAGTAAAAGACAATCTGATGCGAGATCTCAAGAATTTAATAAAAGAGGGTCGCTTAAGTCAGCTCAAATGTTTACATTAAAGAATTTTAAAGGTGATGCAAATCGATCAACTGTCCCTTCAGAGTTCACTGGAAAAGATAAATTGAAGCAAAGCACTTTGAATTTTGTTAATTCTTCAGCATCTAGTGTTGGAAATGTGAGGAATGTTGAGAGAACTGTCCCTATTTATGATGATTGTGGCAAGATGCATTTTGGGGAATGTTGATCAAAGTTGGGAGATTGTTTCAGTTGTGGATCTATTGGTCATTTCCTTCGTGACTGTCCAAAGAGGCGAAATGATTTGGGCAATCAGACAAGCAAGCCTGAAGCAACCTCACAGAGAGGCAAACGACCTAGAAATGATAGAAATACTACTTCTGGTTGAGGAAAGACTAGTGATATGAATGAATGATCTGAAGCAAGAGCACCAGCCATAGCGTATGCAATCAGAGCTCATGAGGAAGCTATTGCCCCAGATGTTATTGTTGATACATTTTCCTTTTTTTTATATTAATGTATATGCATTGATTGATCTTGGATCAACTCACTCTTATATATGCACTACATTAGTAGACAAAAAGATTTTCCCTGTTATGTTCATTGATTTCACTGTTAAGGTAACGAACCCACTTGGTCAGTTTGTTTTAGTTAACCAAATCTGTAAATCATGTCCACTGAAAGTTTGAGGTTATGACTTTCCTACTAGTTTGATGTTGTTACCATTTGATGATTTTGATTTCATTTTGGGAATGGATTGGTTTTCGGAGGATGATGCAATAATAAGTTGCCGAAGAAAGCAAGTTAGTTTGAAACGTCTAAGTGGTGAACATTTTTGTGTTAAGGCAGATGGGACCGATTGTACTACAAATGTGATTTTGGCATTGTCAACTGATAAACTGATTAGAAAAGGATGTGAAGCTTATTTATCTTATTTTCTTGATTCGAAAGTGGCAGAATAAAAAAATCAATCAAGTACAGATAATAAAATAATATGCTAATGTTTTTCCTAAAGAACTGCCTAGGTTGCCATCGACTCGGGAAGTTGAATTTGTTATCCAACTTGTGCCTAGAATAGCTCCAATTTTGATAGCAACATCCTACAGAATTGAAAGAGT
Source organism: Gossypium raimondii (assembly GCF_025698545.1). Classification (NCBI taxonomy): domain Eukaryota; kingdom Viridiplantae; phylum Streptophyta; class Magnoliopsida; order Malvales; family Malvaceae; genus Gossypium; species Gossypium raimondii. Next base: position 35,686,787 of record NC_068565.1, read on the forward strand.
TAAAAGTACAATTGCAAGAGTTTTTAGATTGCAGATTTATTCAATTGAGTGTGTCACCTTGGGGTGCTCCAGTTCTGTTTGTGAAGAAGAAATATAGGTCGATGAGATTGTGTATAGATTATCCGCAGCTGAATTAAGTTACCGTTAAAAATAAATACCCGTTACCTCGTATTGACAATTTTTTTGATTAGTTAAAAGGAGTTACAATATTTTCAAAGATTGATTTAAGGTCTGGATATTACCAGTTGCAAGTAAAGAGCCAGATGTATCAGAAACTACTTTCAGAACCCAATATGGTCATTATGAATTTCTGGTAATGCCATTTGGTTTGACTAACGCCCCTGCAACATTTATGGATTGATGAATAGGGTCTTTTAACCATATTTGGATCGATCTGTTGTGGTATTCATTGTTGATATCTTGATATACTCGTTGAATGCATTAGACTACGCCGAGCATTTGAAAATTGTGTTGCAAACTTTACGTGACAAGAAACTTTATGCAAAATTCAGCAAATAAGAATTTTGATTGCGAGAAGTCAGTTTTCTGGGTAATGTGATTTCAGTTAATGGTATCCGTTTTGATCGGAATAAAATATCTGCAATTATTGATTGGAAAGTTCCAAAAAATGTTTATGAGGTTCGTAGCTTTCTAGGTTTAGAAGGATATTATCGGCGCTTTGTTAAAGTTTTTTCTATTATAGCCTTGTCGATGAAAAAATTATTGCAAAAAGATGTTACTTTTGTTTGGACCGATAAATGTTAGAAAATTTTTGAGCAACTAAAGAGTATGTTAACTAAAGCTCCAGTTTTGACTCAACCTGAATCCGAGAAAAAATTTATAGTGTATAGCGGTGCTTCTCTTTGTGGTTTAGGTTGTGTGTTGATACAGAGTGGCAAAGTAATTTCCTATGCCTCGAGACAGTTGCAGCCTCCTGAGCAAAACTATCTGACACACAATTTGGAACTAGCTATAGTAGTTTTTGCCTTGAAGATTTGGCGACACTATTTATACGGTGAAAAATGTCATATCTTTACTAATCATAAAAGTTTGAAATATCTAATGACTCAGAAAGAATTGAATTTGCATCACCGAAGGTGGCTTGAATTGTTAAAGTATTATGATTTAGTAATTGACTATCACCCTGGGAAAGCTAATGTTGTTGCAGACGCTTTAGGCTGGAAGTCTTTATTTGCTTTGAGGACTATGAATGCAAATTTGACATTAGAACGTGATGGTTCTATTTTCGTTGAGTGAATAGTAAATCTAATTTTATCGAAGATTCGAGAATTACAAAAATTCAATTCAAAGTTGTTAGCAAAGTTTGACATAGTTAAAAGTGATCAAAAATCTGATTTTTGTATTAGGAATGATCGACTGTGTGTACCACATGGTTCGGAGTTAAAGCGGGAATTCTTGTTACCATTTTGGGAATGAGAGTTAAAGTTGTGTTACATGTATTATTCATGATTAGTAAGAAGTTTAAAGAATTCTAAATCTACTAAAATTCTACTACAGATATGTCAGAGGTTAGTAAATTACTACTACAGGTTAAGTAGGAATGTAGCGACACCTTTTTTTATTGTCACGATGTCGAGGACAATTTACCTTTGTTGAATTTTGTTCAGTGTTGCGATATGGAAAGCAGTTTCTGCTTTGCTTTTTTTTTTTTTTGCCTCAAGATATTTGGTTGATTCAGTTTCTTCATCCCTTTCCCATTCATTCGCCATGATTTCTTCACCTCCACATTGACTCCACAAAGTTTTGCATTGTAAGGCTTGGGTGTCGATTACTTCTGTAGTTGTTCCCCCAAAATAATTTTTTACTCTCTGTCTATTTATGAGAAAAGGTTGTCCCCCATTCCAAAAAATTCTGATTGCCCCATGAGGTGTCACTTAATATATAGTGTATGAGGGTCAGTCCATCTTGATTTTGACTTACATTGAAATAATTTTAGCCTCGAATTAAACAAAAGGACTTTTTTTCAGGGAAAAAAATTCTCATTTTCGTATTTTAGGATCATGTCAAAGTTTGCTTCTTTCTTTATACAGTTTAGTGTTTCCATAAGCAATGAAACAGAATTCTTCCAATTCTTGCAATTGAAATAATCTTTCTTTCTTGGCTAATTATGGGTCTAAGTTCAATTCTTTAACTGCCGAGTATGTTTTTTAATCATATTCAATCAGTAAACGACAATTTTTTCTATAAACTAATTTATAAGGGACATGCCTAACGAAGTTTTGTACGTTGTTCTATAGGCCCATAGTGCATCATCTAGTCTTGTTGCCCAATCTTTCTCGCTTGGATTTACTATTTTTTCCAAAATTTGCTTAATCTCTCGATTGGACACCTTTGTCTGGCGATTAACTTGTAGATGGTACATTATTGTCAACTGTTGCCTCACACTGTACTTGGCTAAAGCGGCTTCAAACTATTTGCTGCAAAAATGAGATCCTTTATCACTCACCAATGCACAGGGTGTTTCAAATCTAGCGAAGATGTTTTTTCTTAAGAATCTAACTGTTGCTTTTGGGTCATTTGTAGGTAAGGCCATTACTTCAATCTAGTTAGAAACATAATCGACAGCTAACTAGATGTATTGATTCCCAAAATAACTTAGGACAGGTCTCATGAAGTCAATTCCCCAAACATTAAATACCTCTACTTCAAGTATCCCTATTTGTGGCATTCATTTCTTCTTGATATACTTCCGGTTCTTTGGCATCTATCACATCCCTATATGAACTCACACACATCACTATGCATAGTTGGCCAGTAAAATCCTTATTGCAATATTTGTTGAGTTGTAATTTTCTCACTGAAATGTCCCCCATAAGTTCATGTGTGGCATCCTTGCAAAATATCTTCTATCTTTTCTTCTTCTACACACCTTCAAACTAACTGATTTGCGCATTGTTAGAATACATATGGATCTTACCAGATGTAACTTATTGATTCATGCATAATCCTCTTCTTTTGTTGACATGATATTTTTGGTGGAAAAACTTTTTTGACAATGTAGTTCACATAATCTACGTACCATGGTGTGTTGTTATTTCTAAGCCCAGCCTGGTGGATGTCCACCCTGAACAATTACTCATCAATGACGGTTTCCTTGATTTCATTAGAGTTTTTCTCCTCTAGATCTCTTTCTATTTTGGACAAATGGTTCGGAATTTGATTCTTTCTTCCTTTTTAATCTATTATCCACAGCTTGAATTCTTGAAGCAATAACACCAACCTCATGAGTCTGGCTTTTGTTTCTTTCTTTTTCATAACTTATTTTAATATAGAGTGATCAATGTAAACATAAACTCTATTTTCCATCAAATAAAAGCAAAAATTTTCACAAGCAAACACAATAGCAAGCATTTCTTTCTCAATGATAGTATAATTGCACTGTGCTGAGTTGAGTGTTTTACTTGCATAATGAATAACACCAAATATGTTATTTCTCTTTTGTCCTAATACTGCTCCCACAACATAGTCACTAGCATTGCACATTATAATTAAGGGTTCTGACCAAATATAATGTGCAATATATATATGTTAGGAGTACTAATTATTGGTACAGAGAGAAGTTTTTCTTTTAGTACCTCAAAAGCTTTGATGCAGTCTTCACCAAATATAAATAGTGTCTCCTTCTGAAGAAGTTCATTCAGTGGTTTAGAGATGTAAGCGAAATCTTTTATGAATCGCCTGTAAAGCCCAGCATGTCCCAATAAATTTCTCAATCCCCAAACTATTGTAGGATTAGGAAGATTTTTTATAACTTCGATCTTTGCTTTGTCTACTTCCAAGCCTTTTCTTGACATTTGATGTCCTAACACCAATCCTTCTTTCACCATGAAGTGACATTTTTCCCAGTTAAGTACTATATTAGTTTCTTCCCATATTTGTAAAACTTTTTTAAGGTTATTTAAACATTCCTAAAAAGAATCTTCGTATACTGAGAAGTCATCCATGAATAAATCTAAGCCGTTTTCCAACATATTAGCAACAATGGCAATCATACATCTCATAAAAGTCGATTGGGCATTACATAATCCGAATGGTATTCGTTTAAAAGCATATGTGCCAAAAGGACATGTATATCTTGTTTTTTTCTTGATCTTTGAGGTGTATTAGAATTTGATGATATCCGAAATATCCATCAAGGAAACAATAATTAACTTTTCCAGCCAATCTATCTAGCATTTGATCAAAAAAATGAAGCGAGAAATGATCTTTTTTTCGTTGCATCATTTAGTTTTTGATAGTCAATACATACTCTCCAACCTGTGAATGCCCTTTTTGGGATTAATTCATTCTTATCATTCTCAACCATCGCTAACCCCCCTTTCTTCAGGACATATTGTGTAGGACTAACCCATTCACTATTAGAGATCACATAAACAATACCTGTATCTAGCCAGTTGAATAATTATTTTTTTGCCACTTATTTCATAGTTTGAATTAGTCGACGCTATGCATCTACCACTAGTTTTTTTCCCTTTTTCTAATCTGATCTTGTGTTGACACAGTACATGATTAATTCCCTTAATAATGCATCTTCTTGCTCAAAACTTAACCTGACAACCATAACACAAGCAAAGTGTTTTGCTCCCCCAAATATCCATACTTTAAATGTTCTAGTAATGAATTTAATTCTAGCTCAAGTGGTTTGACAATGGAGGGTACTATTTTTCCTGCATTTGGAATTACTTGTTTTGGTTGTTCCTTAATTTGCCGCCACCAATGAAGTTGAAGAGCTATCTAGTTGTTTTCCTATTATGTATCATCCAAATTCTTTTCTTCTAATTCATATTCATTGTACTCAGCCAAATTTGCTGTGACCAACTCCAGTTTATTGCACTTTTGTTCTTCTAGCTTAAATTTTACCAGCTCTACATCTTCTAATTCTCGATGTATTCCCCAAGTAAATTTATTTTCACTAAATTTTTCCAATATTTACATGACCTTCTTTCTCATTTTCTTCCAAACCCTTCCCCTGATCATGATATCAAATTTTTGCCTCTTCTGACTATCCAATCCATCATAGAAATGTTGGATTTGAACTGCAAAATGTACACCTCCGTCCAATACTGACCTAAGAATTTGTCATATCCCATGTTTTAAATATTTTCTATTAAATTGAGAACAAGGAATAATTTGGCCAAGTGGTTAGGAGCTTTAATTAAATCCTAAAGGTCCTAGATTCAAGTCTCCTCCCTCTTATAATTTTATTTAATTTTTGGTCAACTTTATCATGCTACTTCCATCCAACACCTCTTACTATTCGTAAGGGAGATTCTTTCTTTCCTTTTGAAGTTAACATATAATATTTACTCCAACATGATCCCTTTTTTATTCTATTGTCTTTCCTGCATGCCTTTTTTCTTCATCCTTGCCCTATGAAGTGGTTCATTGTACCTAGATAACTTAATTCACTATTAAACCATTTTTCTCATTACACATCTCCTATTGTCGTCCCTTTCTTTAGCTCCTACCTTTTTCTTCATTTTTATCCTTTTGATTTAGCCATAACCACCATCTGTTCAAAATGTTCTCCTTTCCTCCACCATTTCTTGGCCTTGAAACACCACTGTCACACCACCAAATCTCCTCCTCCCCACCACTCCTATCCTATTGCCATTCATCGCCATTCACCACCATTGCGCACCACCATCAAAATAACTCACTTTTTTTCTTCTCTAATTTTTTCCCTTTTCTTCATCTTCTTCTTTCCCCTTGTGTCGCAAACCCCCTTCTCTTATCCTCTTTTGTCAGGTTCTTGTCGAACCACCACCGTCACCGTCGTCGTAATTTTCCTCCTTTCTTTATCATTTTCCTTTCTCCATCACTCTCTATAGTAAACAAAATCTTGTTTCTTTTATTTTAAAATTATTTTTGAATTATTTTAATATTATCACACATTTTGACTCACTATTTCTATTGATCAACTTCTATAGATTTGGTTCCTCCTCCAACGCAGAGTCTTGGTGATCCATCAAGTCCCTCTACTCAATCGAATTAAAGTAAGTGGTAGTGGAATGAAAACCCCTACTCTCTTCCCTACTATTTCCTCTTGGTCGAATGTCTATAAGAAATATAGTGTAATTTTTCCCTCGTGTATTGACATGTCATACTTTATGTTTAATAACAGTTGATCGACATCATTCCAGAAAGCTTCTAATCTGGGAACGAAACCGTCATACGAACAATTTTCATAACCGTAAGTTTAAATGGATGATTCAATTTTAGTGTGTAATAAAAAAGTGTTTAAAAAGGACTATTTATAATAGAAAATCACATTGATAGCATATCGATATTCCTTTGGTTAAGATCCAAGTGTAGACGTTCATTAGAGTGTATTTTCGCATCGGATCTACTAACATGTGTGGGTCTAACTCATTACAAGTTAAATAAATATCGTTAAAAATTCTTAAATCAAATAGTATTACATTTATGTTTTATGTGAATACCTTAATTATTCTAAAATAGGAGATTAAATTCGTCAAAATGGATTGCACAAGTAAGTGATTCCATACTAACTATTTTGTGAAAGCATGTTGTATGGTTATGTTTCTTGCTTATTTGAAAATCATGTTGATCTCATTCACATGATATGTGATATTATGACATATATGAATTCTTCATGATTGTTAAAAAGTGATGTTTTAATGCATCGTGATTAAATGTGATTCGCATGTTAAAACATGCCTATGTGATAGTAAAGTGTTAAATGATTCGATGAGCATGAATTATGTGCCTAAAGTGTTGTTTTGTAATAAGTGAAAATATGTTATTGTGGCCATATCACATGCATGGGGTGGGACCTATTTTAGGAGGAAGTATTGGCAGCCCTTTTTGCACTACTGGTGGCTTGACCACATTACTGACAGTTTGTCTGCAATACTGGCAACTTGTCTACACTACTGGCAGTTTATCTGCATTACTGGTGGCTCAACCATATTACTGGTAGCAGTGCCTGCATACTGGTGGGTTGTCCACAATCTGGAGTATTTGGATGGATGAGTTCTGGGGAACTCAATTGAGGAGTATAGCGGTAATGGGTAGGATGTTTTAGAAAATATATGCAAAATTGTTTTATAAAAATCACATTGTCATGATCATGTGCATAAAGTGAATTGATTTTCTTGTATGATGATTATATGCTTATTGATATTTATTTGTTAAAAGACTAATCTTGGATTTTGATAATGGATTTTAATAATGGATTTATACACTATTGGGTTGTTGTTTTGAACTCGGACATTTTTATTTGGGTGTTTCTTTATTTTACAACTTTAAAACTACCATGCATGCATGCAAACTAATAAGATTTCAAGTATTTTAAATGATCAAGTTTATTTAAATTATTTACGATTTTACTTGGTTTTAGAAAATTATAACTCGTGTTTTTCTAAGTATTTTTAAAGTCCACTATGAAAGAGTTTTATCTAAAACCATTTTAAGAAATAATTAAATTGTAAATTCCTTATTTTAAATAACTTAAAACGACATTACGATAAAATACCGTATTTTTCAAATAATTATGTTCTAATAAGTATTTTTCGAAAACAAAATCACTTAACATTAAGATTTGAAAGGTTTCATAAAAACAACTGGAACCTAGTTTTCTTTTAACAATTAAATTATTTTCAAACGTTGTTAATGTAACTTCCGAGATTCGACAATAGCATCTAGGCTGGGTTTGGGGTGTTACATTTAGTGGTATTAGAGCCTAGTTCAAAACTCAGACTGTGTATTTTAAATGGGTCTGTATGCATATTTTAAAGAGGTTTGGAAAGGTTTTTTTATTAAATTTAAAATTAAATCATTAAAAATCCGAGACTCTGTGAAGTTGATTCAAGATAAATACTCTTTAAACTGGAAACTTTAGATTATGAAACCTTAGATTTAATATGTTATACTTATAGATAATGATACTTTGATTGAAAACACTCAAGTTATAACATAAAACTAGTCTCTAAAATTGTCAAATAAAACTTATAAAAATTATTGATAAAGTTATGGATAACCGAGTATAAACTCGTGGTGCTCATTATCGTGAGGCTTAGGAAGAGTCATCTATTGCACGATTACCTACACCAGGTCTTGGTGTCAACGAAAATGATCTTGCTATGGATAATGTGAGTCAAGGGCTTGAGGATTTCAGGATGAGGAGGCTAACCCTGATCCTGTTGATGGTGCAATATCCCAAGCACTATTGAGGGTTTTACATCGAGTTGTTGGAGGCCAATCTAATACTGGAGGCCGCAAGTCTATAGTAGAAAGGCTTCGATCTAGTGGATTTGAACTGTTTAGTGGACTTGTTAGGACAACCCCTACAATATTTGAATATTGGATTGCATCTACCGAGAGAATGTTAAATGATCTGGACTGTACCCCAGAATAGAAACTTAAAGGTACAGTGTCATTTCTAAGAGATGAGGCATATTGTTGGTGGCAATCCATTTTGAGGGTATTCAAGCAGATAGGATAAACTGGGAATATTTCCAAGCTGCATTATGAAAGAAGTATGTGGGCTTGAGGTATGTTGAAGCCTGTAAACTTAAGTTCATTGAGTTAAAATAGGGGGACAAGACTGTATTTGAGTATGAGTTTGAGTTCCTAAGATTGAGTCATTACACACAGGGGATGGTAACTTTCGAACAAGACAAGGATGTAAGGGTTTGAGAATAGGCTGTGCTATGATCTGAAGGTTCAAGTTGCCATGCTGCAGGAGAAAGTCTTTGAGACCTTGGTTGAGAAGGTGAAGATTCTAGGAGTGGTTAAAGGGGTTGAACGAGAAAGAAGGGACAAGACCAAGACTTCAATTAAGAGAGACTTTGGCTCGGTAAGTTCTAACTTGCATCTTGAAAAGAGCAATCGGGATAGTAGACCTCAATAGAATCCACCTGATGCTAGTAATAGAAATAGGACTCATGAATGTGCACGCTACGGGAAACCCCACAAGGGGGAATGTTGGAAGAAGTTGGAAGCATGTTTAAAATGTGGATCCATAGAGCACCAAATTAAGGATTATCTACATGTGAAAGATTAGAGGCAAGCACTGAAACCCCAACAAAATCTGAATCAAAGGGGATGTGGTAATAACAGAGCTGGTAATGCTGGACAGAGAACGGCTGGTCAGGGTGCAAACTGCATTGATGCTAAGCAGCCCACCTTGGTTTATGCAGCAAGCTACAGAGAGGATCATTATGTAGCTAATGTGATTGCAAGTACTTCTACAATTAGGCTCTACTCATTCATATGTTGCCTACTTTATGTCGAATAAACTGAGAGTTATAGTAGAAGACACTGTTAGTGATAAAACTGTACATAGTCCCCTAGGGAAGTCTGTGTTTGTAAATAAAATCTATAGAAGAATTCCCTAAAGAATTCAAGGAGAGTTATTTCCAGCTAACTTGATGGAACTACCTTTTGGAGAATTCAACCTTATTTTGGGCATAGATTGGTTGAAGGAGCACCGAGTGAGTTTAGACTGTGATACAAAGTCGGTAACCTTGAGAACTTCAGATGGAAAATAGATAATTATGATTGGGGAAAGTCGAGATTACTTGTCCAATGTGATCTTAGCTTTAGTGGATGAAAAGTTGGTTCGTAAGGGATGCGATGCTTAATCAGCATACATCCTAGATATGAATGTTGATGAGTCAGTGATAGAACATCCATATAGTGAGGGAGTTTGCCAATGTCTTTCTGGAGGAGTTGCCTAGTTTACTTTCAGAGTGCGAGGTTGATTTTAGGATCGAGTTGCTGTCTAGGAGAAATCTGGTGTCTATTGCTCCTTACCGCATGGCACGTAAGGAGCTTAAAGAGCTAAAGGTGTAGTTGTAAGAGTTATTGGATCGTGGATTCATAAAGCCAGTGTGTCAACTTAGGGAGCTATGATTTTGTACGTAAAGAAGGATGGATCAATGCGACTCTGCATTGATTATTGATAGTTGAACAAGTTAACAGTGAAGAACAAGTACCCATTACAGAGGATCGATGATTTATTTAATCAATTTAGAGGTGCCACAATTTTCTCTAAGATTGATCTGAGGTTGAGTTATTATCAACTAAAGGTGAGAGAAGTTGATATACCTAAGAACACTTTCAGAACTCGATACGATCATTATGACTTCTTAGTGATGCCTTTTGGTCTTACCAATGCACTGGTTGCTTTTATTGACCTCATAAACTGAGTTTTCCAACTCTATCTTGATCAGTTTGTGATAGTCTTCATTGACGACATCTTGATTTATTCTAAAACTAAAACTGAACATGAAGAGCACTTAAGAGTGGTTTTGCAAACCCTCCGTAAGAAAAAGTTGTATGCTAAGCCGAGTAAGTACTAGTTTTGGCTCAGTGAAGTGATGTTTTTAGGTCACGTGTTATCAGATGAAGGTATCCATGTTGATCCAAAGAAGATTGCGGCTATTCTAGATTGGAAGCAGCCTAAGAATGTTAGTGAGATTTGAAGTTTTCTTGGCCTTTTAGGTTATTACAGAAGGTTTGTGGAAGGTTTCTCTCATACTGCAGCTACTATGACTAAACTATTGAGGAAGAGTGCCCCTTTCAAGTGGACTGAGGAGCAGCAAGTTAGTTTCAAGAAACTTAAATCAGTGTTGACTTAAGAGGCCGTGTTGATTCAACCTGAGTTTGGGAAGGATTATGTGGTTTATAGTGATGCATCTTACACTGGTCTTTGTTGTATGTTGATGCAAAATAGAAAGGTTATGGCCTATGCATCAAGACAGCTCAAACCGTATGAGTGTAACTACCCTACGTATGATCTCGAGTTAGCTACAGTAGTCTTTGCCCTTAAAATCTGGAGGCACTATCTCTATGATAAGAAATGTATTATCTAAACGGATCAAAAGAGCCTTATGTATCTCCTCAACCAAAAGGAGTTAAACTTGAGGAAAAGAATATGGATAGAGTTGCTCAAGGACTATGATTGCACTATTGAGTACCATCCCGGTAAGGAAAATATTGTGGTTGATGCGTTGAGTAGGAGGTCGATGACTAAGTTGAGGGCGATGTTTTCTAGATTGAGTTTTTATTAGGGTGGATTTTTGCTTGCAGAATTACAAGTGAGATCGACTTTAGTGGAGGAACAGCCTTTAGATTTGTCTCTTACGCCACATGTTAAGCAAATTGAAGAAGGCAAGACTACAGATTTTGGGTTTAATTCAGAGGGAGTTCTGTGTTACCACGGAAGATACTCTGTACCTTTGGATAGGAAATTGAGACAGTCCATCCTTTGGGAAGCGCATACTAGCCCTTAAACTACGAATCCTAGGGGGAATAAAATGTATCGGGATCTTTGGGAACAGTATTAGTGGCTAAGCCTAAAGCGAGATGTAACTAAGTTTGTTGCTAAATGTTTGACATGCCAACAAGTTAAGGCTAAGCACCAATTTCCTTTTGGTTTGCTACAACCTATTCAGACTCCTCAGTGGAACTGGGAATGAGTGACTATAGACTTTGTTAGTAGGCTATCTTTGATGCCTTCTAAGAAGGATTCAGTCTGGGTAATTGTGGATAAACTGACCAAATCAGCTCATTTTCTGTCGGTTCCCACAGATTATTTGTTATTAAAGTTAGCCAAATTGTATATTTCCAAAATTGTGAGACTTCATGGGGTACTAGTATCAATAATATTCGATCGGGATATTTGTTTCACGTCTCGATTTTGGAAGAAGTAGTATAAGGCTCTTAGCACATGATTTAACTTTAGTGCAACTTTTCATCCACAACCTGATGGGCAATTTGAGAGGGTTATAAAAGTCCTCGAAGACATGTTGAGGGGTTGTGCAATTGATTTTTGGGGAAGTTGGGAAGAGCATTTGCCACTTGCTGAGTTTGCGTACAATGATAGCTTGTAGTTAAGCATTCAGATGGCTTCTTATGAAGCTATTTATGGTAACAAATGTCAATCACCTCTATGTTGGACCGAATTGGAGGAAAAGAAAGTCTTGGACCTCGATTTGGCTCAGGAGACCGAAAGTGTTGTGAAGCTAATTCAGGATCGGTTGGGAGCGACATTGGATCATCAGAAATCCTATTCTGATTTGAAAATGAGGGATATAGAGTTAAATGTTGGAGATCGGGTATTTCTTAAAGTATCACCATGGAAGAAGGTACTGAGATTTGGCCATAAAGGAAAGTTGAGTCTGAGATTCATTGGACCTTATCGCATTCTTAAGAAGGTTGGACCAGTCGCATATCAGTTGGACTTACTGCCGAAATTGGATCGTATTCATGACACATTTCATGTATCTATGCTGAGGCATTATCGATCAGACCAACCTCATGTGATTTTGATTGAGGAAATTGAGCTGCGTCCAGATTTGTCCTTTAATGATGAACCGATCCAGATTCTTGATCCTGAGATTAAAATGTTGAGAAAGAAACAGATTTTGCTAGGAAAGGTCTTGTGGCAAAATCATGGTGCTAGTGAAGCCACTTGGGAACCTGAGGATGCAATGCGACATCAATACCCCCACCTTTTCCAACTAGGTAAATTTGGAAGATAAAATTTGGTTTAAGGAGGGGAGAATTGTCACATCCCATGTTTTAAATATTTTATGTTCAATTGAAAATAAGGAATAATTTGGCCAAGTGGTTAGGAGCTTTAATTAAATCCTAAGGGTCCTAGGTTCAAGTTTCCTCATTCCCATGTTTTTATTTAATTGTTGGTCAACTTTATCATGCTACTACACCCTATAGATATCCAACACCTCTTACCATGCTTAAAGGAGATTCGTTCCTTTCATTTCAAGTCAACTTACCATATTTACTCCAACATGATCCTAGTCAACTTTATCATGCTACTACACCCTACTCTACATGCCCTTTTTTCTTCATCCTTTTGATATGAAGTGGTTCATTGTACCTAGACAACTTAATTCACTATTGAACAATTTTTCTCATTACACTTCCCTCTATTGCCGTCCCTCTCCTTAGCTCCTTCATTTCTCTCCATTTATGTCATTTTGATTTAGCCATACACCACTATTCATTCTAAATCTTCTCCTCCCCTCCATCGCTTCTTTGCCTTGAAACACCACCATCACATCACCGAGTCTCCTCTTCGCCATCACTCCTCTCCTATATTTTGCTCCACTGCAGCCGTTCACCACCATTGCGCACCACCATCAAAATAACTCACTTTTTCTTTTTCTTCTCCTCTAATTCTTTTCCTTTTTTCTTTCTCTCCTTCTTTACCTTGTTCCACAAACCCCCTTCCATCAGGTCCCTGTTGAACCACCGTCGCCGCCGCGCCTCATCCTGTGAATAGTAATTTTCCTCTTTTCTTCATCATTTTTCTTTCTCCACCACTCTTTATAGTGAACGATACCTCGTTTCTTTTATTTGAAAAAGGTTTTTGAATTATTTTAATATTATCACACTTTTTGACTCACTATTTCTATTGATCAGTTTCTATAGATTCAATTCCTCCTTCAACACAGAATCCCGGTGATCCATCAAATCCCTCTACTCAATAGAATTAAAATAAGTGGTAGTGGATTGAAAAGCCCTATTTCTGATTCCCGAGCTAAAAGTGAGTCTAAAAAATACATGTTATATAATTAAATATATAAAATAATGAAATGTGTACTTGAAATTAGAAAAGATAATGAAATGGGACTTAAATTATTTTTACTAAATATTGATTTTAGCAATATTCGTATGAAATATATATATGAGAAAAGAATAGAGTTTGGACTTGAGAAAGTAATGAAGAAGTGAAGGTAATAAACAAATATGACATGAGATGAAGTGACAAGAAGATAGGACTAAATTGAAAATTTTAAAACTATGTGATTAAAATAAGAAAAGTGAAATGTATAGAAACTTGATATGTGAAATAAAATATGAAGGAAAAAAATTACGTTGATACATGAAAGAGAATGAAATTGAGGTAATGGAATATTAAAATTAAATTTGTGTTAATAACTTATTTTCATTATGTAATGCTTTTGAATATTTCTTTTACTATGACCGGTTATATTAATCTTATTTTTATGAGTTTTGGATGATTTTGAATGATTTAATTAATATTTATACAATTATGTTTCGAGATGAAAAATATGCTTTCAAATGATTAAATTAGCAAATTCTTGGTTATAATTTGAGATTTGAAATATTATGATTTCTAACAATGAACAAGAAAATGTTTGATTATATTTGGTTGAAAGCATACTTTTTATATGCGAGATATGCATTGAATATGTATTGAGACTGAAATGATAATGGAAATGAGAATAGAAATGAAATTGATATGAGAAAGAAAGTGAGATTGATTATCAAAAAATTTGATACGTTCCCCGTTAACTAAGTTAGACTAAGTCGGATATAATTGGCATGGCATAGAATCTTTACATCAGAGATTTAGAACTCTCCAATTCCTAGAGGGTCGTGGGCAATCCTAATTACCAGAGGTTAGTGGACTTACTCTGATAGCCATCATTGCCAAACAACTTGGGGTGGCGGATTCGCGTATCCAAACTTAAGTCTAAATTTTAGCACAGGGATTAACTTGAAAGAAAAATGAAAACGAGAATTATGTGAAAATGGAAATGAAATGAATTATGAAAATTGGTTTTTACCCCGTTAGCTAAGTTAGACTGAGTACAGGTATAGTTGGCATGCTATAGAGTTTTTAAATCAGAGATATAGAACTCCCCAATTCCCAGAGGGTCAAGGGAGGAAATACCAAATGGTCAAATAATATTAGGCCCAATTCCCAGAAGGTCGTAGGTAGTCCCAATTCCTAGAGGGTCGTGGACTTATTCTGATAGCCATCGTTGCCGAACAACTCAAGTTGGCAAACTCGTGTATTCAATCGTAAGTCTAAACTTTAGTACGAGGACTAATTTAAAAGAAAAGTGAAAATGTAAGTAAAGTTGCAAGTATATTGAATTATTTGTCGATAAGGGTTAAAATTGTAAAAAGATCAAGACTTGAGTTGTTTTAGTCATTGTAAGTAAAATAAGTGAAATAAATGAAAGACAAATGAGAATTAATAAGATATGAATAGCACTTCAGTGCGATATTGTGATTGCGCACTTCGGTGCGAGTACTTCGGTGCGATACTGTGATTGTGCATTTTAGTGCATTACTGTTGATATTCTGCATATTTTATGAGTTCTCTTAAGTTTACAATGAGTTATATAACTAAAAAATGGAAAGTGAATGATTAATAAGATTTGGTATGTGATTATGATGAAAGAGTTAACTAATGTTAAAAAAATTGATAACTATTAGTAATCTTGATAATATTCTCGAAATTTTAAGAGTAAAAACATGATGAATGAAAATACGATCAAGTGATATTAGTGTTTAAGTGATGTGGCTAGTGGACGAAATTGTAAATGAGATAAAAGTAGGTCAAGTAAATAGTAAAATTGATTTTTTGAGTAAATGAAATTAGTAAAGTGAGTATAGTAAGTGATATTAAATCATGATAGAGTAAAAAGTGACAAAGTATGATAAAGTGATATAGAAATGCATTTATAGGGGTTATTAAATTGTATAAGACTAAATTGGAATGATTGTAAAGTTAAAAGTAGTGAAAATTGATGCAAAGGAGGGTTAAATTGCAAGAGTATAAAAATATAGAAGTGTGAAATAGAGACACTTAAATTTAATTCTAGGAGATATTAAAGTAGTAAATTAATGAATATTGATTTGTAAGAAAATAAGGATTTAAAATGCAAATAGTGTAAATTTCTTTATATGCTATTAATTGATAAATAATAGTGAATGAAACGAAAATATAAAGGCCCAAGTAGATAAGATATGAACACGTTGGATATCAAGTGATAGTGGCACTTCGATGCAAATTGGTGATAGTGGCGTTTCGGAGCATTCCATTATAGTGATTCTGAACTTCGACACATTTCAGCGTTAATTTAGCAAATCTTGCTTGTTCAATCAAGTCTACTGTGGATTAAATGAAAAATAATTATTTGAAGAAAAGTAAGAATGATTATCGAATCAATGAAATTTCGAGGACGAAATTTATTTTAAGGGGGGAATGTAACATCCTCAAAACCCCATTGGTTATAAATAATATGAGATAAAATCTTAGCGAAATAAAGTCTAAGATCAAAGAAAATGAAAGTTGCAATATATCAAAAGAGAGCTAAATCAAGAAGCATGACATGATGTATTAAGGAATGGACTAAATTGTAAATATGCAAAAAGTTCTATGGCACAAGTGTAAATTTGACATCCCTAAAATTGATATATAATAAAAGTAGTAATAAATTGAATAATGTATAATTGATTTTTGGTAAAATGAGAAAATGATATAAAGATTATAAAAGAGAATATTGAGGACTATTAAAATGATTATTATTATTATTATTGTTGTTATTAAGAAGTAGGTTTTAGTATATTGATTTAAAGTAAAGGCTAAATCGTAAATATGTGAAAAGTTTTTGGCTCAAGTGTAAATAGTTAAAATTTAGGGGATCGAAGTGTAAAAATAAGAAAGTTGAAGGATAAAAAGTGAAAATAATTCAGTTTACAGATATATGGAATCCGCATGCATGGACCAATTGAATAGGTGAAGAATTGTGGGGGACTAAATTGTAATTTTATCAAATTAAGTGATGATTCAATGATGGAATTTTGAAAGATCATAAAGGGAAAAATGGTTAATTATCAAGAGGGAGAATTCTAGAATTTAATGATGATGTTGATGATATTTTGGTAATTTTTAATTAATTAATTAGTTAAATATTATATTATTATTATTTTACTGAGATATTTATTATTATTTTATTTAGAAAATGGTAGTATAAAAAGAAAGGAAGGATGAAGGAAATTTATCATCCTTACAACGTGAGTGAAAGGGTGACAAAGGAAGCTTTTTTTCCTTATAATTTAGTCCTTTTCCATGAAAACCTACCTTTTTACCCAAAATTTTTGAAAATTTCCTTGGATTTTAAAGAGAGAAGATGAACTAGAGATTCTAGAGTATATGTTCATCAATTTAGAAGCAAGAGAATAGTAGATGAAAGTGGAGAAAATGAGAAGAAAAAGGAAGGAAAGTGGTGAAGATGAGAAATGCATAGAAATGAAGAAGAAATGATGAAATTCATGACAAATGTGGTAAGTTTCATACTAAACCTACTTCTATTTCAATAGATTGAGTTAAAAGATGTTTTAAGTGAGATTTATGAAACATATATTTAATCTAAATATTAGAAATATAAAGTATTTGATGAAGAATGGAGACTTAAAACACTAAATTGGTAAGAGAGAATGTGATTTGTATGGTGAAAAGTACTAAGATTAAGAAATGAATATGTAATCTACACATAAACATAAGTGACTAAATTGTATAGTAATCAAAAGTATGGCAATTATGTGTGATTGAATGAAAGATAATGCAAAGAACCATGGAAAAGAAAATATTTTCATTAAAACAGTTTGGACAGCAGTAGTGACTTAACTTTGAAAATTCACCAAAAATATATAAATTTAGTTAGATATTGAATTAAATATCAAATTAAATCTTCTTGAATCTAGCTTCATATGGAAGAAACAGTGAAAGAAACGAAATTTTATAGTTTGAGATATATTAATTTTCGTGAAACAAGGTTGAAGTGGATTCGAGTTCCCCTATTCTGACTTTGGAAAATCATCAAAAATTGTAAAAAATGATTAGGGGTTTAAATTTATATGTTTAAATTATTAATGAGTCTATTTTCAAGAGAAATAAACGAAAACATCATCCAAACCCTATACTAAGAGATAATTAATTTTAGTAAAGAAAGGTCAAAGTTGTCAAACAATGAGAATAGTGACAAATTTGAAGAATTTACTATACTTATTGACTAAAATACAAGTTCTGAAATTTTTATGGTAAAAATATATTTGAGTCTAGTTTTAAAAACATCAAGCGATCTTAATTTTGAATTCAGTAGCTCAAGATATAAATAATTTAGTGACTATGACTCAAGTGGATAGCTTTGATATGAGCACATAAATAAATAGTGGAATTATAGATAATGTTACATATAAGCATGTTATATGCTAAAAGCTAAAAATTCTAATAAATATATACATAAAGGATGTGGAATGGAGATGAGTAGGAGGAGGAAAAATATACGAATATATATATATATATATATATATATATATATAGTAGATGAATTTGAAATGTTTCAAAATGGTTGTAATGATGGAATGATTAATACATGTGAGTATGTTTAAACGAATTGATAAAATAATAAGTGAATAATTGTTAATTGATTTGATATTGAATTCTTTGTTAAAATTTTATGAAAATTAAATTGATTGGCACAATTTAGAAATAAATATGAAATATACATAAAGTGGGTAAACTACTTTTGAAAGTGCAAGTCCTCCAACGGTCTTATTTGTAAAACTTTAATATTTGTGTTAATTTTATAAACTTTGTAATCTTTGGTTGAATATCATGTTTTTATGAGGACTTGAGATTAGAAATAGATGTAAGTGGATGATATGTCAAATGAAGTGGACGTTATGGCATCTAAATACGGTTTAGGTAATGATATAAAAAAATAAAAATAAAGCGTGGAACTTGTAGGAAAATAGAGATGATGTCATGATGACAAGTTCACCATGCCACGACGTGGAAACCCCAATGTCGCAACGACAGATCAAAATTTTTTTATGAACTTTACAATTTGGTCTTTGATCAATTGTGATTATTTTAATGAGCTCATTTAACTCATAATTAGCTCTATCGTAAATTCAATTATTACTAAAATGAGTTAATGATCTATATTAATTAAATAATATGATAAATTGATCTGAAATTTTTAGTAGTTGCTTCGGCAACGAATGTGACATCCTGATGCCTTAACTCGGTGATCAGGTCGGGTATGGGGGTGTTAAAATTTGACACTTTTATTTGGGTGTTTCTTTATTTTACAACTTTAAAATTGACATGCATGCATGCAAACTTATGAGATTGTAAGTATTTTAGATGATCGAGTTTATTTAAATTATGTACGATTTTACTTGGTTTTAAACAAAATTATAACTTTTCTTTTCCAAAACCATTTTGAGAAACAATTAAATTGTAATTTTTTTATTTTAAATAACTTAAAATGACATTACGATAAAATACCGCATTTTTCAAATAATCATGTTCTAATAATAAGTATTTTTCAAAAACAAAATCACTCAGCATTATGATTTTAAAATTTTCATAAAAACAACTGGAACCTAGTTGTCTTTTAACAATTAAATGATTTTCGAACGTTGTTAATGTAACTTTCAAGATTCAGCCATAGCATCTAGACTAGGTTTGGGGTGTTACATAATTGTTTTAAATCTTTCCCAAGCTTGCCCTAATGTTTTGGTAATATGTTGTTTAAATTGAAATAATTTCTCATAAGTATTGATTACTTGGGTCATAGGTAGGACCCGACAAAGAAATAACTGCACAAAATCCGTCCACGTAGTGATGGTATCAAGTGGGAGTGCATCCAACTAGGTTTTCGCTTTTCCATCCAGCGCAAATGGAATTAGTAATAATTTAATAGCTTCTGTCGAGACACCAACATACTTGATGGTGCTATATATGTATTCGAACTGTCTAAAAAAGGCTATAGGATTCTCGTTTTTATAATCATTAAACCTAACATTATGAGAAATCCATGTTAATAGTGAAGGATTTAATTCAAAATGAGGATTATAAATAATGGGACAAGTAACAGTAGATCATAACCAGTCCACAAAAAAAAAAATTATGATGCTTGCATCATGTTATTAAAGGTTACTAATAGATTGCAAAAAGCAAGTGTTATGTCCTTATAACCTAAAATTAGAAGAAAATAAAGAACTGTTAATGAAGTTTAAATATAGAAATCGTATCTATAACTTATTAATTTCCTAATTATACTATTAAGTGCAAAAAATTAAAATTAATCTAATGACATTGCTTCCTTGGCA
The DNA here is from genome assembly GCF_025698545.1 of Gossypium raimondii. Taxonomy (NCBI): domain Eukaryota; kingdom Viridiplantae; phylum Streptophyta; class Magnoliopsida; order Malvales; family Malvaceae; genus Gossypium; species Gossypium raimondii. Next base: position 35,706,746 of record NC_068565.1, read on the forward strand.
ATAGCGCCAACAACTTGACTGCCTCCAGATGTATGAACATCCAGAGTAGGAATCTTGTACAAAAGATATGAAATAAATGGTATCCGCAAGAATATGAGTTATGTTGTAATATAGTTACAACAAAGTAGGTGAGTACTCAGAGGATCGTACCCAAGAGAGGTTAGTACTAAATTAATTCTAACCTATTCAGAAATAGATCTAATTAGTAATTTTAATAAACTATATTATGATAAAATATTAATAGAAGTTTTTGGGGTTTTGATAAATAAAATAAAAAAAATAACATAAATGAAAAGAACTTCAAAAAACTAATTTATAATCTTTATCAAATCCAGCTATGGGCGATTAGCTCACTTTGGTGGTCATAACTAATTCCTATTTTTGGGTTTCTATTTAATCACCTAGTCATTAACCTAGTAGGATCTCTCGATCTTCCACTAAACTAATGAGTCGGTAAGAACTACTTATCTCTCGACTTCACAATCTAGACTAATTTAAGGCTAAGGTGTTCACAGATAGGCCATACCATTTTTGGATTATTACATTACGTGTGTATTCCTGCTGAATGACCAAATTCTATTCCCTTTTGGAACCTCAGTTTAGCTCCGTTTAACCCTCCCAATTGTGATTTGCCCTGTTTTACCCTTTCAACCCCTGAAAGCCACCTCCACCCTCTCCCTCCCAACATCAAACAGCAGCTCCTGATTTCTATTCCTGTTTCACTTTCATTTGATTGTTTATTTTTAGAACTCTCATTTGACCGTGAATTACCAAAAAAGTTGTCAGTTTGGAATTGATTTGTTCGTTTCCAAAGATGAGAAGCCATTTGAATTTAAGGGATGTGAAGGCGAAAGTAGTGCCAGAGGCTGCTTTGGATGCCGTTGCTGAAACTCTCAGAACTTCCTCTTCCCTCAGGTTTCTGAAGATGGTAAGTTTTATCAAAATCGAAAATGAAGATAAAAAAGGAGAATTTCTTCACTTTTTCTCATAAGCTAAGCCAAACAAAGATTTTTTTTTTCCACATAATTTTAAATGCGTGTTTCGATCTTTCAGGGAAGAAAGTTGGTAGAAGCACCGCACTATTAAAGCCTAAAGAATTGTTAGAGCAATTAGACTGTATGACAATTGCTGCATCACCATTTGAGTTTAATGTCAAGATGGAAGATGTAGAAGCCTTTTTTGGTCAATATGCTAAGGTATTTGCTCAATGGTTGTTTTCTTATCTATTGTTATTTTACTCATTTGATAACTGATTATGTGTTTAAAGGGTTATAAATATGTTTGCGGTTCAATGTAAACTGATTGCCTTCTTACTTTTCTTGTAGGTAAATAGTGTGAGGTTACCTCGTCATGTAGCAAATAAAAAGTATTTTTGTGGCACTGCTTTGATTGAATTCTCAGCTGAGGAAGATGTACAAAAGGTTTTGGAGCAAAGCTTAGTTTATGCAGGCGCTGAATTGGAACTGAAACCTAAGTAAGTATTACTCGCCACCGTGCATTCTGTTGCAATTTGTTTTGGTAATTGTGTTATACTGTGAAATGGATAGAAAGCACTGTTGACTTTTAGTGTAGGGTTGTTGCTCTTACAATTGTATGTTCTGATGTGATTGTTCGTACAATGTTCTTTTCAGGAAGGATTTTGATGCTATAAGAGAAGAAGCAGAAGAATATGAGGATAATCATCCAGTCACAGGTTCGAATGGAGATAACCGTTCGAATGCAGAGGATAAGTAAGTAATTAATCACAATCTTTAACTAGCATTAGTTTTTTTATTGCCATAATGTTTGTAATTAAAGCCCATGTAATGGTTTGTCACAGATGCCCCAAGGGCTTGGTTGTTGCATTTGCATTGAAGAACATTTTAGGTGGGGACTCTGCAGAGAAAAATGGTTCTAATGAACCTGCAAAGGATAGTGCTACTGAGAAGAGTGTAGAGAAGACTATAGAGAATGACGAAGATAACAAAGATAAGGTTGATGATAAACAACCTGTGCCGGGTGACGAAACGGAGAACAAAAGTCCAGTCCAGAAGGATGAGGGAACAGAACATAAAAACACTGCATCTGTTTTCAAAGACGATATGAATGTTGTTTTACGGGAAGATTTGAAGGAGGCCTTCCAAAAATTTGGCACTGTGAAGGTAGATATCTCTCTTTTTTCTTAAATATTTGACATTGTACTAGGCAGTTGTATCTTAACGTTCTTACTCATGACATATATTCTTTACATGTGAAGTACATTGACTTCAAAGCTGGTGAGGAGAAGGGTTACATTCGGTTTGATGAACCTAAAGCAGCCCAGAAAGCTCGTGCTACTTTAGTTCTGGGTAATGAAGGTTGTCCGGTTGTCAAAAATTTCATTGCCACTTTAGAACCAGTTACTGGTGAGGAAAGAAAAAAAATTTCCATTTGATTTAATTTCCCATTTTTGTTGCATGTTGATCCCAATATTGACTAACATTCATCATGCATATAAGGAACAATATGTAATACAAGAGGAACTAATGACTTTTGGTCAATAATATGAACCTGATATATTAGATGAACAACTGATAAAAGTGCTGGGTAATATGTTTAGGTGATGCTGAGAGAATATTATGTAATACAAGAGGAACTAATGACTTTAGGTCAATGATATGAATCTGATATATTAGATGAGCAACTGATAAAGTGCCGGGTAATATTTTTAGGTGATGCCGAGAGAGAATATTGGAGTTTACTTCGCGGTAACCAAGGAAAGCACCGTGGAAACAAGCGCTTCCAAGGAAGGTCAGTGCCGATAAACGTATTCTACAGCTTTTGTTATTTAGTTTGGATAAGCAAGTCCCTTTTCAATGTTTTTCTTTCTTCTGTTTAAATTCAACTGTTACTCCTTTTATTAGGGGAGGAAAGCACTTCAGAGGCAGAAAGCATGGCCGGGGAAGAGAAAACTATTCACCAAACAAAGCTAGAAGAACTTGAGGGACATGAAAGTGATCCATCTATGCACGTTAGATGGATTTATGGGGAGAGCGGCCACACAATAAGCCATGGGTGCTTGTTTATTTCCTGGTTTATGCCTTTTGCTTAGTTTAGATCACTAGCCATATGATTTTAACAGTCCTATTTTCATTCCCTTCAAAATTTTAATTTACGAGTTCGCAGTCTCTTTGACAACCATTGATGGTTTGACCATAAATTTTAGAACAAAGGTAAGTTTCATTTGGAATATTTTTACTATATTTATTTATTTACTGACTAGTAAAAGAAATTAAGTCAAGAATAATTAGTTAATATAATATTATTTTATTTTTAAAATTATCCTACTTTGAAACGAACTTGTTCTGTTTCGGAAAAAAAAAGGAAATATGGAAAATAATTGCTTTTGGGGACATTAATTTAATGAAAAGGAAAAATAAACTTTAAATTTAAATAATTATTTTAAATTATATTTTATAGTATTATATATTATGATTTTAGTAAATTCATATATTTTTATTAAATTATATTTAATAATAATTATGTTAAAATATGATTAAATTATTTATTATTTATATTAATAATCTTATTAAAATTTAATAACAATAACAATAATCATCTACCTAAAAAAATTCTGTTAAGGGTATTCTAGTCATTTTAGTTTTTTTTCCTTATGCTATTACACCTCTATTCCATTCAACCAAACATAAGAATACCATTACGTCTCTATTCCATTCCATTCAACCAAACAAAAGAATTACCTATTACGCATTTATTCCATTACGCATCTATTCCATTACACCTCTATTCCATTACAACGAACTAAACGTGCCCTTAGTTTTTAGAAAAAAAACCGTGTTTTGTGGAGTTGTAGTTTTTAAAAAAAATCCATAAAAACAGTATAAAGCCTCAAATTTAAATCCAACCAGTCCATAGTCTAGAAGATACATCAAAAACCCCAAATAAGTAATAAATTTTAGGAATTAATGAAAAACAGTCTAAAATTTATGTGTGGCCACCATCGAGTTCTCCGTTGTACCGAACCGTCAAGTTTAGGGATTACCTGTACAGATTAAACAGAGAAAGTGTGAGTTTTCGCAAACTGAGTGTGTAATCCCTACAGAAAACATGCAAACAGATAATCAATAGGATTTAGTTAGATATAGTCTGGGGCCTGTGCCCATCATAGAATCAATTTGGGCTTTAGCCCATTCAGATACAATCTCAGAAATACATTAGGGCCTTGGCCCATATCGAGATCTGAAATGCGATATGATGAATCGTAATCCTACCCACCAGCCTCTACACACCATCTCCGTTTAACCCTACACACCATGTGGGGATTAAATCAACCCACCCATCCCTACACACTATGTTGTACCGATATGCAGCACATAATCAAAAGGTTGCAGTTGAGCTGTCAGATAACAGGTTTAATAGCCTTCCAGACACTTCCTCCAAATGTCATCAACCCACCCCGGTGCAATGCAACATACAAAATATGTCATGCCATTATGCAATTAATAGTACATACATTCAGATATCATAAGTCATGCTCGGTATAGAAATCAGTTAGACAAATCACACATATAGGGGTCTAAGTAAAGCTTACCGACCCTGCAATAGGTCCACAGTCGACTTGGGCGACCCGTGCAACCTTACAGAACTTTTCAGGAAAATGGGCTCACACGCCCATATGGCCCACTCGGCCCAAATTGGCCTTGGCCACGTGATCCATTTTTAATGTAACCCTTGGTAGTTAATTATGCATATATGTTTTCACTATTTACTTATATGTTCCTTCAAAGTTGTCTACTTGAGTCACTGTTACTAAATTATTTATATCTTGAGCTACAAAATTTTGAATTAAAATCCGCTTAATGTCTTTAAAACTAGACTAAAATACCTTTCTACCATAAAATATTCAAAATTTTTCATTTAGCGAGTAAATACAGTAAAATCTTCAAACTTACCCCTATTTTGCTGTCTGACAGCTTCGTCCCTTCTTTGCGAAAAATTAATTATCTCTTAATACAAAATTTGGATGATGTATCCATTTGTTTTTATTGAAAATAGACTCATTAATAATTTAAACATGTAAATTTTAACCCCTAATTATTTTTCTCAAATTTTTGATGATTTTCCAAAGTCAGAACAGGGGAACTTGAATTCAATCTGGCCTTGTCTCATAAAGTTTATTATACCTCACGATTTACAATTCTATTACTTACACCATTTCTTCTATGAGAAACTAGACTCAATAATCTTTAATTCCATATTTTTTCAATAATATTTAATTCGATTTCCAAAATTTATGGTGATTTTTCAATGTTAGCCTACTACAGCTGTCCAAAAAGCAACCAATTTCGACTTTTCGCCGAATCCCTTTTTTTTTTGCATTTTGGGTACACACTTGGTTTTGTTTGATGCTAACATAGTCTTCGATCACCCCAAAGCCACCAATGATAACCCTCCATTTAACTATTGTTAAGACGAGAACACTGAATTCACCAGTACTAGCCTCCCCCGATGCCCAAATTACAGAGAAAAAATATTACCACTTCAGTCGCTAAGAGATTCATAACAGAAACGAAGAGAAACACTTACCGAAACTAAGCGAGCACTAACCGCGTGCAGAAAAAAAGGAAAATAAATGGATTAGGGAAAAATAAAAAAGAAGAAAAAGAAGAGAAAGATGGAAAACTCAGAGAATTTCGGCAAGAGGAGAGAGGGAAGAATAGACGGCAGAAATTTTCTTTTGGAAAAGAGAGTCAAAATTCGGTTATGGGAAAAATAAAATAAAATCCCGATAACCCCCAAAATCCCTTAATCTTCTCCCCTAATTCTTAGTACACATCCACTACTCAGAATCCCCCTATTACATAACTCTATCCCGAAATCTGAGTAAAAAAATAATACTCTTACCTGCATAGGGATTCGAACACAAGACCTCTGCCATAATAACACACAATTTAACCACCAGACCAGCAAGCCCATTCTGATGTAATTTACCCAACAATCAAATAAAAGACTATTAAACAAGAGTAAGGCCTAATTCATTCAAAATATCAAAATTTGCCCAAGTGAAGGCTTGAACTTGGGACCTCCCAAACACTCCCAACATACATAACCACTAATGCTGACAGATATTTGTGTCATATTTTCACAATAACGAAATTAGAAATTTTAGGGCGTTACAACCTCAAAAATATTGTGTTTTTCTACGAACTTGTAAATATTTAATTTTACAATTAAGTGATTAACATACAGAGTCCCTGTGGAGATGATAACTCTTTTACTTATTTATTACTTGATAATGAATGTGTACACTTGCACAAACCTGAACGTTACACTCTTGTATATAACTTTTGATTATGTGGACGAAAATGGACCTTGCTCATAAGTATTTCTTGTACAGGACTGATGTCGTGACACCATCGTGCCTGTGTTGTGACATCAAAGGCTATTGCTTAGGTTCAGGGTAGCTTCAGAGGTGTGTCGCGACATCCCATGGCTATGTTGCGACACTAAAAGAAGTCTCAAGATTCTTATATTTTTCTCCCTATGTTACGACATCGAACTTCACATGTTGTAATATAGCGATTAATATTGAGTTTATAAGCCCTTTGATGGTCTCTTGCACACTTACTAAGTATATTAGCTCACTTTTAGACCTCATTCGGCCCTTAAGGTCAATAAAAGACTCATAATACTATTTTTATTGCATTTAGACTAAAATATAAAAACTTAATTAAAACATAATGAAAAGCTCGTATTCAAGCTCCTCAAGTGCGAAAACTAGTTTAATCTGCTACACTAAATTACAATAGATTAGGGAGGAGTAAGGAAGAGGAACGCCCAAAAGGGGGAGGAGGAGAAAACCAAAATGAAAGAAAAAGTTATTGGTGGCTACTTTTAGTGGGATGGATGGTTAAAGCTAGGAAATTGAAAGGAAATGGAAGTTTTTGGGGACAAAGGCTTGAAAAGCATATCAAAGGAGACATGTGGAGTGAAAGGGGGGATAAAGATGGAAGGTTGACTCATAAAAGGAGGAAAGAAATATTTTCTTATATGGAAACTATAGGGGATGGCATAGGGGGCGCTGACCAAGATTTTAAAAGCTAAAAATTTTAAAAATATTATGAGGGTGTAGCTAATTGAACATAGGACCTTAAAAAAACTATTTAAGCTCTTAACCACTAGGCTACTTCACTTACTTTCTCAAAAACTAATGAAAATAATAAAATAAAATATGGGGCGTGACAATAAATGTCTACTTGTGTGAGGAAATACATCAGCTTGTGTGAGAAACCCTAGTCACTACCAGCTTGTGTGAGCACTATAGTTCCTTGTATTCGACTTTAGTTTACTAAGGTTCCCTCAGGCAAGAAAATGGTAACTTAACAGAAATGAAATGGTTGAAATGATTGGATATGAATTGAATTTCTTATATTTTAAATTGTATATGGCTTGAATAGTACATGTTATAAGATGTAATGTGTGAACTTGCATACGATTTGAGTTATAAGTTCTTGTGATGCAAATGAATGAACCTATTGGTTGTGTTGTTGAATTGTACATGAAAGTATAAGGATGCCAAAGGATGTCATGTTATATACCAAATTGTTTTTATTATTAAATTGGTTAAATGTCAATGTAAGTTTGGTAATTTTCATATGGGCTAACTAATCAGTCAATATGCTTACCTTGTTGCCTCCATTTGCTCTTGTAGATTACCAATTATGGAATGTGTCAAACGGATCAACAAGAAGCTCACACTATCATGTTATATTTCGATAGTCTTTTAATCGTTTAAAGCTTGGTTTTGTGGCACGTATATAGGTGATATACTTTTGGTTAACCTTGAAAGTTGGTATAGTTTGTGATCTACTTTATGCTTGAATTAGAAATGTTTATACTTTGTTGAAATGCTTAGTTTTGGAAAATGAGCTTGAATTATGTTGGTAGCTTATAGTAACATGTTTGTATTTGAAATACGAAGGTTTAAATAATGATATTGAAAGGTTATATATATGAATGAATAGATTGAAAGGGAACAAGTTAAATTAATAGGTTTTGATGCCAAATTATGGAAATGTTGCATCAGATGATTTGAAATGGTTAAATCTGATGTTTTGGTATGTTTTTAAGATGGTCTTATGCAGTTATAGTTGTGAAATTATGCACCAAATTTAATGTTTGAAAGGATGACATGAAATAGTTACAAAATGACTTAATTTTTAACCAAAATAGAGTCCACGTCGAGACAAGCAACTCTTCTAGTCGCAATATCAACTTATAGTGTGTGAAATCCTGACGTCGAGAGGCTGAGAGTCACAATATGGAAAATTGTTTGGGGATGTCACGGTATGGAGGAGATGACATCACGACATCAACCCTGAATTTTAAAACTTTACAATTTGGTCCTATTTCATACACAGGTCAACAAAAGAGCTTTTGTACGCTCAATTAAGACTCAAATTTTTTGTATATCATATTATGAATGTGTTTAAGATATGAATATATGTTTGAATGATAAAATTACTTTAGATTTGATGATAGTTTCTCTAGCAACAGTTGTAGCACTCTGTAGCTCGGACCCGATGGTCAACTCATGCATGAGTGTTACATTTAGTGGTATCAGAGCTACAATTTACTCAATTCTAGGAATGAAATGGAGCACCTATTGAGTCTAAATATACATGTCGCAATAATCAGTGATAGTGTGATGCCTTTTGATCTGAATTGACTCTTTTTCTTATAGATAAACCATGTCAGCCGAATAGAATCGTGATTTATTAGATGAAGTAGATAGTAACGTTCCCGCTTTCAATGAAGGAGCTTTTATTAGTGTGTCCGTTCCAAAAGGGCCTGGGAGTGAGGTGAGAAATGTCTTATAGATGATGAACTAGTGGTTCACACAGTTTATGGGAGCTACCCCTTCAGCTATGCAACCCAAAATACAGCCTCCACCCTCATTGTGCCTCTTGTAGTAGTGTGTTTTGCTCAAAATATGGTAAACGTTCATTGACCCCCGATTGATAAAATCCAAAAGTGTAGGGCAGAAGAGTTCTAAAGTAAAAAAGATTATGGTCCCGCGAAAGCTAAATACTAGTTAGAAAATACTCTAAGTGAGCTTGATGAAATGATGTGTTCACCGGAAGATAGTTTGAAATGTGTTGTATCATTACTGAAAGAAAAAGCATACCAATGGTAGACGATGTTGATATCAGTTGTTCCTAAAGATTAGGTACACTGGGATTTCTTCCAAACCGAGTTCAAAAAGATATATGTTAGTTGATTGTATCTCAAAAAGAAAAAAAGAGAATTTATGGAACTGTAACAAGGAAATATGACTATAGCTGAATATGAATGCGAATTTTTTTGGCTCAATAAGTATGCTCGAGAACTTGTGTCCATTAAGGTACAAATCTAAACCCGTTTTGAATGGCGCTTAAAAGAAGACATTTCAATGCTAGTGGGAGCTCTGGAAATAAAAGAATTTGTTGTTCTATCAGAACACACTTAGAAAATGGAAGACTTTTGCAAAGAAAAGAAGTAAGCTAAATCTAAGCTTTAGGATTCAAATAAACGGAATGTATCTAGATCTTTCTCGACGACTCCACCAAAAAGGTCAAATGATGTTCATAGTCGATTCTCATGCTATAAGTGATCTCTGGGAGAGACGGACCTAGATCGAGTAATCTAAGACCTTAGATTACATATGTAGCCAGTATTGGTAGTGTTCATAATACAAATATACCAGCTTTTGAACACTGTGGTATAAATCACGGTGCTGAGTGTAGACTAAAAATGGGAGCTTGATTTCTGTGCAACACTAGGGAACATTAGAGACGGGATTGCCCGAATAATCCAAAGCAAAGTAAAGAATAAAATTTTAAGTCGGTGACAACTCTGCAGAGGGGTTGAAGGTCGGGACCTGCTAGTAATGCTGGAGCTAGTCGCGGTGGAACCAAGGATGCAACTGTGAGATCCGAAGCTCGCACACCAGCCAGAGCTTATGATATACGAGCTGGATAAAAGGTTAGTGCTCTTGATGTTGTAGCTGGTACATTTTCTCTTTTTGATGTTATTGTAAATGCCTTGATTGATCCTGGATCAACGCAATCAAATATTTGCAATCCATTAGTAATCGAAAGAAATATGCTAGTATGGTTGATTGAATGTGATGTTAGAGTAATGAAACTGTTAGGTCAGTGTTTCATTGTTAATAAAACATGTAGAGGTTGTCCACTAAAAATTCAGGGTCGTGAGTTTCCTTTCAATCTGATGTTGTTGTCATTTGATGAGTTTGACATTATTCCCACCATAGATTGGTTAATTTCGTATGATGTTGTTGTTAATTGTAGACATAAAGGAATTGTATTTAGATGTCAGAATGGTGAATCAATTAATGCTGAAGTTGACTAATCTGATTGTTCTATCATATCAGTAATTTCTACCCGGGAACTAATTAGAAAAGGTTGTGAAGCGTATCTAGCTACATTTTACATATCAAAGTACCAAAATCAAAGACAGAGTAGAGCAAGTTCCAATAGTTAACGAATTCACTGATGTGTTCTCTAAAGAATTGTTAGGTTTACCGCCAGAGAAAAAAGTTAAAATTGTTATTGAAGTGGCACCGGAGACTACTCCAATCTCTATTACACCATATAGAATGGCACTAACAGAATTGAAAGAATTGTAGGCACAGTTGCAAGAATTCTTAAATTGAGGATTTATTCGACCAAGCATTTCTCCTTGGGGTGCTCAGATTTTGTTTGTGAAAAAGAAGACAAAACTATGAGATTGTGCATCGATTACCGACAACTGAACAAAGTGACCATGAAGAACAAGTATTCATTGCCTCTTATTGATGACTTTTTTGATCAGTTGAAAGAAGCTACCGTGTTTTCGAAGATTGATCTCAGACTAGGTTACTATTAGCTCATAGTCAAAGAACTAGATGTGTAAAAACCTACTTTTTGGACTCCATATGGACACTACGAGTTTCTAGTAATGTTGTTTGGGCTAACTAACACCTCAAACACTTTTATGGACCTGATGAATAGAATCTTTCAGCCGTACCTTGAAATATTTGTTATTGTGTTTATTGATGACATTTTAATTTACTTAAGGAATGGAAATGAACATGATCATTATTTGATAATTGTATTACAGACCCTACGAGAGAAACAGATATATGCAAAATTCAGTAGATCTGAGTTCTAGCTTCGAAAAGTGGGATTTTTAAGACATGAAATATTAGTTGAAAGTATTCGTGTTGAGCCAAAAAAACTCTTAATGATTGTAAATTGGAAACTTTCAAAAAATGTGATAGAGGTGCATAGTTTTCTAGGACTAGCTTGATATTATTGATGGTTCATTAAAGGTTTCTTGATGATAGCTTTGCTACTAAAGAAATTGTTACAAAAATTTGTTTGTTTTGTTTTGTCAGAAAAGGACCAACAAAGTTTAGAACAGTTGAAAGCTATGTTAACAGAAGCTCTGGTTTTGACTTAACTTGAATCAAGAGAAGAATTTATTGTTTCCAGCGATGCTTCACTTAATGGGTTGGGTTGCGTACTGAAGCAAGAAGGTAATCACTTATGCTTCTCGGTAGCTTCAGTCACACAAGAAGAATTGCCCTATGCATGATCTGGAATTAGTTGTTGTTTTGTTTACTCTGAAGATTTGGCGACATTATTTATACGAGGAGAAATGCTAATTTTTCATAGATCACAAAAGCTTGAAGTACTTGTTGACCCAAAAAGAGTTGAATATGAGACAAAGCAGATGGCTTGAGTTATTGAAAGATTAAAATTTCATTACCGACTATCATCCAAGTAAAGCTAATGTGGTAGTTGATCCACTAAGTCGAAAATCTCTTTTTACTCTAAAAGCAATGATCACTTATCTGACATTGGAATGTGAAGGTTCTATTTTAGTTAAACTGAGAGCTAAACTGATTTTTCCTTTAGTGAATTCAAGAATTACAGAAAGATTATCTACATTTACTAGCAAAACGAAAGCTTTTTGAAAGCGATCAGACTTTTGAGTTCATTATTGATGATAACGGGAATCTATGTTTTTAAAACTGCTTGTATGTGTCGAAATATTCAAATTTGAAATGAGAAATTTTACATGAGGCTCGTAGAACTTATTCGATTCAGTCAGATAATAATAAAATGTATAATGATTTGAAACAATTATACTGATGGCCGGGAATGAAAAGAGAAATCTCAAAATACATGAAAAAGTGTCTAGTATGCCAACAAGTCAAAGCTGAGCATCAGGTTCCATCAGGTTTGTTACAACCTGTGAAGGTTCCAGAATGGAAATAGGAACGAGTTACTATATACTTTGTAACGATTTTACTTTTATCACTAAAAAAGAAAGATGCAATCTAGGTAATAGTTGACATATCAACTAAGTCAACACACTTTATTCTTGTTAGGACGAATTACTCACTCGAGAAATGGGTTGAACTATACATCTCTGAGATTGTCAAATTACATAGTGTACCACTATCTATCATTTTAGATCAAGATTCAAGATTTATGTCTAGGATTTGGGGTAATGATGCGATCCCGGTCGCATCATGTTACGCCACAACTCGATGCTACCGAGATTGGTCCAAACTCGAGGGGCCCAAGTGCAAGATGAAGTTTTTAATTTTAGTTTGTCAATTTGGTCTTTGGAAAAAAGGACTTTGATTCATTAATTTTAGTTATTTTAGTTTGTGTTTTAATTATGTCATAGTTTACACATCATTAATATGTGTTCGCATTTAATAAAGTCATGCATTATGTAACTTTCATGTTAGTTAAGTTTGCATCATTAAATTAAGTCAAGTTAGTTTAATTATGTAACTTTCATGTTAGTTAAATTTGCATTTCAAAACCATGCATTTTAGCATCTTAGTTTAATAAATGAGTTCTTGGACATTTATTCAACTCATCTTAGTTTTAATTAATAAGTTTTTTGTTGAACTTTATTTAATAAGTGTTGTTCTTAATTGATCTAGTTCCTAGGATTATTTATTGATGCATAAATTAAGTTTTTTTAAATTATGCTTCTTTAATTAAACTAGTTCTTGGAATAATTATTGCATATATGTTTTAGTTCATTTATTTAAGTAAGTTTAATGTTTGTTATGATAAATAAGTGTTTTCATTTGTTTAATAAACTCATTTTAATGTGTTTATTGCGGTGACTTTTAGCTTATAGTGGTTACAATTCAAGGTCATTACACATTTAATTAAGTGGTCATTCAAGTTCTTTTGAGTTACAATTAAAGGGCATTATAAAGGGAGCTTAAAAATCATTAAAGGAGTTTTTAAAGAGCATTTTATGCCCTTTAAAATTCAGCATAACTCTTCCACTTCCACCATTTTGGAGCTTTCAAGAGAAATTAATCAAGCCTTTGAATGTCATTAAGAAGTAGGTTAAGAGATGGTGACTATTCAACTAGCCAAGGACAACTCAAGAGTCATTTTCTAAGCCATTAAAGACATTCAAATCAATTGAATTAAAGTGATTTTATGGAAGGAGTTATTTGGTTCAAAGAATAAGAAAAGACATCGCTTTTTATGGCACATTAAGTGGATGTTTTTGACCATTCGGTTACCTTGTTCTAGCATTATAAATAGATGTAATCAGTCATAGAGGGGAGAAAATTTTTGCTGAATATAGATGAAATATTTGAATTGTGAGCTATCCAATTCTCTTTGTTCTTTCGGAATTGATTTGACTTATCAAGCATAGCTTGTGGCGTCCATCTATTCTTTGTTGCTGAACTTATCACCTTTGGTGTGGCGTTCAACATACCTTTGGTTCCTATCATAGTTGATAGTGGGTCAAGGTTCCTTTCCTGTTTCCTTTAACCGAAAAACACCTAAAGACCATTTTGAGATTTGGGTCAACAATTCGTTATTGTTGGTTCATTTTCGGTCTTAGCCAATTAATTTGTTATTGTTTCCTCTTTATTTTGTTTATTACCTTTGTTTGAAGCCATTATCTCTATTTTGTTCCATTTTAAAACCGAAACGAATCCATCCTTACTCAATTCACGATTGGGCAACACATACGACTCAAAACATCATGAGACGAGTTCGTATCAAATTGGTATCAGAGCTAGCGAATTTGGAGTAAGAATCGACGTTGTCGGCATTACGGTATAGTAGTTTCTCGAAAAAAAATAACTCGAAAAAAAATTCGAAAAAAAAAACTAGTTTCCATTCAAACTTAAAAGATTGGATATCAAGTTGTGAAAAAAAATTTGAAAAAAAATTGTGAAAAAAGAAGAGAGCTAGTTTTGAAATTTAGTTTTTGTTTGCTGCCCAAATTTTAGTCATTATTACCTTCTACTATTTTGCCACACCCAACCTTTTCATTTCTTTGTTTCAAGCCTACCTTCCTTTGTCCTACAATAATCTTACCAAGCCCAAACATCAAGTTTGTAAGCCGACCCACAACAATTGCTTTTTAAGTTTAAATAATTCCTAAGAACTTAGAGAGGAGGAGTGAGTGGAAAGCGGCAAGAGAGTAGTGAGTTTATTCGAGAGAAAAAAAAAGCCAAGTGTGTGAGATTTCTGTGTGAGTGGATAGTGAGATTCTTTGTTGTGAGTTCTTAAAAAAAATGTCACGAAGTCTGGAAAAAATTCAGACAAGGGAGTTGGATTCCGTCCTGTAAGAATTGTTGGAGGAAGTGTGCCAGATTTTACACTCCAAGCCTTTACGCATGAAATGGAGCATCTATTTGATCGAAAACTCAAACCCATCAAGAAGCAATTGGATCGTGTCGAAGAGCGGAGTCATCGAGCAAGAACCCAACGGGAGCAAATTTATCCAAATGAAAGGACAAAAATGAGATCATCAAGGAGACGAACATTCGACGAATATGTGAAAAGAGACCCTTATCCAGATTCCTATTCTTCAAGGAATTTAGGCCGAAATAAATCCAGCTATGAGTTTGAAGCCTATCAAGGTAACGAACGAGAAAGTATAAGTCATTCTTCGTATGCATCAAAGTATTCATCTACGGAAAAATCCTTACGAAGAAGTGAATGTGTTTCGTATAAGAACTCATCCATGGAGGTTTATTCACGAAGAGTTGATCGTGACTCTTATGAAGATTCTTCCACTTCTTTCCAACGAAAAGTCTATTGTTCTGATTCTTTTGTATTATCTCCATTTTGTAATAAAGTTGAGAGAATAAAAGAGTGACGAGAGAAAAAAAACGAAAAAGAAACAAAATTGAAAAGAGAAAAGATTGGAGAAAGAAAAGAAAGAGTCGAGAAACAAGTGTTGTTGAAAATGAAAGAGAATTGATGAGTGAAAGTGAGTTTTCAACAAACAAAGAGATTGTGGAAAAGAAAGAGAAGTTGAAAAGAAACGAGTGGAAAAGATGAAAGTCAACAAGAAAAAGCGAGGAATGTTTTACTAACCAACTGCAAGTTGTCCTCGTATTGTTTCTTCTTTCCGTGTTTCTAGAGATTCAAATGACAAGTTTCAACTTCATTACCTTCCGATGAGAGACGATTCCATTTGATCGAAAAAGGTAAGGTTCAAGCGCTTAAAGGTAAGCAAGGTAAGGAGTTTTTAGTCAATGAATCATGGCAATCAGGTTTGAAAGTTGTTGATAAAATTTCTGATAACTTAGTTTTTAAAAGATCTCCTTATTTTGATTTGGTTAATTGTTATTCGCTATTTGTGGTTGATAAATTCGTTTTAAGTGGAGGCATGAAGAGTTGTTCACTCAATAAGTTTTGTGTTGAAAAATCTTTTGATGTTGTTCGATTAAATCCACAAATACAAAATCTGATCATGTTTGATAAAGAGCTTTCATGTGAAACGCTCAATCTGTTTGATCGTGATGGTAATGAAAATTTTTTAACTCTTAGTGTGAGATCTTCGTATATTTGCATGAGATTTGAGAGATTTGATTGTTTGAATTTATTTTTGCCTACATCTTCTTTATTTGGCATGTGTGATGTCTTGGTGAAAGTGAAGTTTTTGTTACGTTATGGAACGACCGATCAAAACCATGTTTTTAAACCCGGAACCTGTATTCCTAAGTTGACGTCAAGTGAAGGTGACTATCAAAATTGTATTTTGAATCAATGTGTTGACCCCTTCTATTTGCTTCAAGTTTTATCTTTATTTAGTTCGAAAACCAAACATGTGAATTTCGTTGGCTTCCCAAGTCAAAATCAAATTTTTGATTCTGGAGGTTGTTGTATATTGTTGCTTAATGGATTCGAACATGTGTTGCATGATTTTAACTTTAATGTGCTTCAAGTTCTTCATAAGTTATTAGCCATAAATTTTTCGGTCAAATTGAAATGGTGAACAAAACTTTGTCTTTCATCCGGTGAATGCTGTTCCATATCATTGTTCAAGGGATTTGGACCATCGAATTCTAATTTTCAAAACTATAATCTTCAAATACCATGTGAATCAGGTTTGTTTCCATCGAAGAAAAAGGTAAAACCAATTTCTATTTTTGATCCCGGTATTGATTCATGTGTTGTTCTTTTGAGTTTATTTGTTCAAGTTGTGACTAAAATCCTGGAAAGTTCTTTTGTGTTTAACCTTCATTGTGTCACTAATTTGTTTTATTGTTTTATAGGTGACGATGTTAGGTGGTACCCTCCTAAAGAGGGATGGCATGCAAATTACCTTCTTTCTTGCCAAGCCATTTGTGGTTCTCAGAATTTTGAAAATAATTCTGTCCGGGTCATGAACAAAGGGGGTCATGATCTTGAAAACTTTTTCTTGAGCAAGTGGCCCGATTTGAGGACAAATCATTTTCAAGAGGGAGGGTATGATGCGATCCCGGTCGCATCATGTTACGCCACAACTCGATGCTACCGAGATTGGTCCAAACTCGAGGGCCCAAGTGCAAAATGAAGTTTTAATTTTAGTTTGTCAATTTGGTCTTTGGAAAAAAGGACTTTGATTCATTAATTTTAGTTATTTTAGTTTGTGTTTTAATTATGTCATAGTTTGCACATCATTAATATGTGTTCGCATTTAATAAAGTCATGCATTATGTAACTTTCATGTTAGTTAAGTTTGCATCATTAAATTAAGTCAAGTTAGTTTAATTATGTAACTTTCATGTTAGTTAAATTTGCATTTCAAAACCATGCATTTTAGCATCTTAGTTTAATAAATGAGTTCTTGGACATTATTCAACTCATCTTAGTTTTAATTAATAAGTGTTTTTGTTGAACTTTATTTAATAAATGTTGTTCTTAATTGATCTAGTTCCTAGGATTATTTATTGATGCATAAATTAAGTTTTTTAAATTATGCTTCTTTAATTAAACTAGTTCTTGGAATAATTATTGCATATATGTTTTAGTTCATTTATTTAAGTAAGTTTAATGTTTGTTATGATAAATAAGTGTTTTCATTTGTTTAATAAACTCATTTTAATGTGTTTATTGCGGTGACTTTTAGCTTATAGTGGTTACAATTCAAGGTCATACACATTTAATTAAGTGGTCATTCAAGTTCTTTTGAGTTACAATTAAAGGGTTGTTATAAAGGGAGCTTAAAAATCATTAAAGGAGTTTTTAAAGAGCATTTTATGCCCTTTAAAATTCAGCGATAACTCTTCCACTTCCACCGTTTTGGAGCTTTCAAGAGAAATTAATCAAGCCTTTGAATGTCATTAAGGAGTAGGTTAAGAGATGGTGACTATTCAACTAGCCAAGGACAACTCAAGAGTCATTTTCTAAGCCATTAAAGACATTCAAATCAGCTGAATTAAAGTGATTTTATGGAAGGAGTTATTTGGTTCAAAGAATAAGAAAAGACATCAGTTTTTTATGGCACATTAAGTGGATGTTTTTGACCATTCGGTTACCTTGTTCTAGCATTATAAATAGATGTAATCAGTCATAGAGGGGAGAAAATTTTTGCTGAATATAGATGAAATATTTGAATTGTGAGCTATCCAATTCTCTTTGTTTTTTCGGAATTGATTTGACTTATCAAGCATAACTTGTGGCGTCCATCTATTCTTTGTTGCTGAACTTATCACCTTTGGTGTGGCGTTCAACATACCTTTGGTTCCTATCATAGTTGATAGTGGGTCAAGGTTCCTTTCCTGTTTCCTTTAACCGAAAAACACCTAAAGACCATTTTGAGATTCGGGTCAACAATTCATTATTGTTGGTTCATTTTCGGTCTTAGCCAATTAATTTGTTATTGTTTCCTCTTTATTTTGTTTATTACCTTTGTTTGAAGCCATTATCTCTATTTTGTTTCATTTTAAAACCGAAACGAATCCATCCTTACTCAATTCACGATTGGGCAACACATACGACTCAAAACATCATGAGACGAGTTCGTATCAGGTAAATTACATGAAACCCTGGGTACAGAATTGAATTTTTGTATAGCGTTTCATCCTTTAACTAACGAACAATCAGAACAGGTGATTTAGATATTAGAAGACATGTTGTGATGTTGTATTATTGAATTTGAGGATAGTTGGGAGAAAATTCTACTGTTAGTTGAGTTTGCGTATAATATCAGGTATCAGTCGAGTATCAAAATGGCACCACATGAGGCTTTGTACGGTCAAAAATGCATAACTTTTCTGTGTTGTTTTGAGTTGAGAGACAAAAAATGACAAAGATAGATTTGGTTCAAGAAATCGAAGAAAAATTTTGAGTTTTACGGGATTTTTTGAAAGCTACCTCAAATTGATAAAAATCTTATGCTGATTTTTTTTAAAAAAGGTACTGAATTTCATATCAATGATACAGTATTTCTGAAAGTTTTGTCCTAGAAGAAAGTTTCTCGAAAGGATTAGTCTAGTAGCCTATCGACTAGCTTTACCTTCAAAAGTTGAAAAAATTCATAATTTTTCTATGGGTCAATGCTATGTCTTTATCGTTCTGACCCTTCTCACATGATATGTCCCGACGGGATAGAGTTACGGCCTAATCTGACGTACAGTGAAGAACCAGTTAAGATTTTGGCTTAATAAGTTAAAGAACTAAGAAAAAATGGGTAGAATTAGTAAAAGTTTTATGGCATTGTCGCAATACAAAAAAGGCTACGGGGGAGCCAAAAGAAACCATGAAATCACAGTACCCTAACCTTTTATCAAGTAAAAATTTTGAGAACAATTTCTTAAAGGGAGAGAGTTGTAATAGCCCATTTCTTAGTGGTGTTGGAACGACAGTTTTGGAACCCTAATTCTGATGTTCGAGTTTATAAATATTATTATTTAATATTTACGATGCCAGTATAAAGTTTAATTAAAGTTAGGTCCCTTAATTTTTTCAACTGATAGTTAATTAAGGTACAAGGACTAAATTGTAAAAGTTATATAAGTTAATTTCTATGAATTTTTAATCAACCAAAGGACCAATTAAGCAATTGGAACATTAATATATAGCCAAACAATGGTGGAGGCTAGTTTTATCCACCAAATTAGTTAATTATGCTTAGTGTTAATTAATTAAAGGTTAATTAAGTTAATAAGACTAATTAAAAGTTAAACTAAGTATATAAGCTAAAATTAAAATAATAATACATTTTCATGTTCATTTTATTCCTTTCACAAAATAATTTTTTAAAAGTTTCCATTGATAAATGCTTGAAGAAATTGGTACTAATTTGTTTTATTTTAAGCTTAGAAGTGAAAGAGGACTAGTTTGTAAAGTTTAATTGATAGTTTTTGAACATGGGGACTAAAGTGTTTAAATTTTGAAATTGATGAAAATTCCTACAATTATTGATAGTAGAGGGTCCTATAAGGATGTAATTGAGATCAATTTCAAAATTGAAGCTCAAATTTGAAAGTTATGACAATTTTGATTTTATGGACTAAATTGGATAAAGTAAAAAATATTTGTGGGCACTCAAATTATGAAATTGAAATGATACATTCATTTAATAGGATTATATAAGATGTTTGGAATTGATAAATTGAATTGAATTATTGTATATATCGAGAATTGAACCAAACCTAAGATAATCGGGAAAGGCAAAATTGTTAAATAGTCCTTAAAGATTCCATTGGTTGTTGTTTCATCGGTAAGTTCATATGGAACTTATTTTTTATTTAATTGTATTTGATTAGTTCATTAGTTATATTAATGTGAAATGGTTGATTTTGGCATCGAATAGACTAAATCGTAAAGTATGAAATATATGGTGATTACGAATAGATACAAGGTATCGAATGTAAATGGAATTTTTACATGTTTGGTGTGATATGTCTACATTTTTACAGAATTGAACCAATATGATCATAGTAATAATGTCCATGTGAACTTAGTAAAGGATTAGGATTCGTATGGCATGCCATTAAGCTCAAATATAAAAACCATCAAAGATTTACATGGTTATTTTATATCTAGCATTTATTGTGAATTCTCAGTTCATAAATGTCAACTTGTGTGAGAAACCTTGATCAGTGTCAACTTGTGTGAGCAACCCTGATCACTGTCAACTTGTGTGAGCATTATAGTCTCGTGTATCCGACTTTAGTTTAGTAAGGTTCCATCAAATGAGAAAATGGTAACTTAACGAAAATGAAATGGTTGAAATGATTGGATATGAATTGAATTGCTTATATTGCAAATTGTATATGGCTTGAATAATACATGTTATAAGATGTAATGTTTGAACATGCATATGATTTGAGTTATAAGTTCTTGTGATGCAAATGTAACATCCCGTTTTCAGTGGTGTGGGAAATAATGGTTTAAGGACCACAAATCTGATGAGTAGGTTTGTATTAATTATCATTTAAATTATATGAGTTTATTAAAAATTTATATTGAATTTTGATTGGAGAAATTTTAGCTAATTGAATAAATAGTTAAGTTTAAGTGGTTGTCCTGAAAATCAAGTGGTTCCGAAAAAATGAGGTATCGGGACTTTGTTTCTATAAACCAATCCCGTGAATATTTTTATTAAATATTTACAGAGATACTAATTAGGTAATTGAAATTTCGATTCAAAATTGTAATGTTTAAATAGTTAATTAATAAAAAGGACTAATTTGTAAAAGAGGAAAAATATAATTACTATTGAATTTTATTAGTGAAATAGCTTAACTTGTGAATATGTGAGGACTTATGAGGTAATTATATGATGTTATGTATAGTAGTGGACGATTAAGACATTTATTTAGTGACTATATATGTTAATTTATAATTAAAATAATTAAGTAAATAACATAAGATAAGTTAAATGTAAGAAATACAGTAAATTGTGTCATCTTCTTTTTCTTTTATGGTTGAACACCGAAACCACCATAGAAGGGCTTGGAGGAGCTTCGGTCTTTGCATTTCCATTGCATGTAGGTGAGTTTTTAATCCATTTTTTTTGTAAATTTTGTGTTTTTGATATTGTTACAAATAGGTCTAGCTAACCAGTACATTCGTTTTCGAAACTGTTAAAGATTTTGGATTTTTTCCATTGATGAATATTTGTTATTTTTGATGTTAAATGATGGATTTAAAGTATTGGTTGTTGATTAGGACTAGTTTGTAAAATAAAATTAGATAATTTTAGTTAAAGGACTAATTTGATGAAATGTTAAAATTGATATGGAATTTTTATGAATTCCTAATAAATATGGACTGCCTAGTATGGAAATGATCTCATCTAGCTTAGGTATTTGTAAAATTATGTTAGAATTTGGAATTTTGGATTTAGGGACAAAATTGTGATAAGTGTAAAAGTTTAGGGAAAATGTGTAAATAATGATTATTTAAGGGTCATATGCATAAAATTGACTTGGAAGGTGAATTTGAATTTGATAATATTTAATTTAATTATTATAGATCAAGATTTGATTCGTACGGAGGATAACCGAGAAAAAGGAAAAATTACAGAATAGTCTCTGCGAGTCAACGTTGGTATATAATAAGTAAGTTCATTGAGTAAGTATGTGTACATTAATAGTATTTTAAATTTGCATTAACTTTTTTGAATAATTTTATTTAATGTGAAATTTCATTATTTACCTATAAATTAGTAAATATTGCAATTAAGTACAAATAAAATATTTGCTAGTGGGAAATCTTCTGATTTCACAATGTTGAAATAAACGTATCAGATTTATAGTATGTGTTCAAAAATTATGAAGTGCCTCTGGAAGTAAATTGCTTGAATTAAGTTATAATGCCAAATTGAACGTAGTAAAAAATTAGAATATGATTGGCATGCCAATAGGGTTACACCGCGCGCTTGTACGGGATTACACGTCAGTCCCTCTGTTTGCACTTCGGTGCCTCTGATTACACATTTGTGCCTCTGCTGCACTTCGATGCCTCTGTTATGCATCTTTGATGCCTATGGTGTGGTTAAATTACCCGAGTATTCGAGTCAAGTTACTATAGTTCATCAGGCTATGTATTAATTGACTTAAAACTTATTTACTTGCTCAATTCTATGGAACGTTTAAATTGCTACTGTGTGATAAATAGCACTAGCAAATGCTTATGTATAAAAGTTGATATGTACATGGAGATATTGTGATTAATAAAATTTGGTTAGTTCTTTTGAAAAGTATCATTTATGTTATATATGATTATATAGTAATGCGTGTAATTTTGCATTTGGTTATCGTGAATTAGAAATTCATCCTTTTGATTATGTATTTTTATTAAGGTAAGTTTATATTGAATTCATGAATTATTTGGGGATGATATGTTTAGATGAATATGGAGATGTTATGTGGTGAAATTGAATAATTAATGATTATGTGTTTAGAAGTTGTTTGTAACAATATTGAAACAAATGGGCGCTTTATAGTTTTATGTATGAAACTCAAACTTTGTAACTGCAATATTGGTGACCGAGTTATGAATTTAAATAGAAAATATTGATTTGTTTTGATTTGAACTATAGTGGTTTATGAATCACTTAAGTGAAAGTTTTTTAGTACTGACATTATATGATTTTGGAAACAATTGTCAAGTTTAGAAATGTAATGCTCTTTTAGTATTCATTTATGGAATGAGGTAAATTGATTTGAAACTTTAGCTCTAAGCTTCTTAAGCTTACCTATTTTTGTGTTTGTTTCTATAGTTAATGTTTTGCGGAACGGTTTGGACGGATCAGCTTCAACGCTCGCGCTATCCAAACTCTTTTCGGTAGCTTTTGTCTTTGAGTCATTTTGGTTGTGGCATGTATATAGGACTTGATGTGGTTTTGGTTAATTTATCAGTTGAATTGTAACTAAGCTCTTATGGTTGCGATTTGGTAAGCTAAGTCTCAAATTGATAGTATTTTGGTATGGAAATGTTTGGGGTTTTGGTTAAGCATTGTTTTGATTTGGTAACTTTAATGATGCTAAAATGAAGTATGTATATTTTGATAAGTAGTTTATGATGTTGGTCATGTTGGTTTTGTTTATGGTATGTGTTTGGTATTAGGTAATGGTAACCTTTTAAGTGATGTGCTTATTGTAATTGTGTAACATTTGTGGTGTCAATGATGACACTTTGGTTAGGCACATAGAATGTGAGATTTGTTACATTTGGTAGGTGTTTGAATGTGTTTGAAATCATGTGAAACAAGCTAGGCATGATGTGTCTTGATGTGTAAGAATTGGTGTTTGTTTTAGCTAGCATTAGGGGTTAAAAATGGAGCACAACGCTTGGGACACGGGTTGTCACACAGACACCCCACACGACCGTGTGTTTTTATTGTTTTAGGTGTTGGTTTTACATGATCTGAGACACGGCTTGAAACATGGCCGTGTGACCCAACTTTGAATACATACACTGTTTCCCACATGGCCTGCAACACGACCGTGTGGCCTTATTTTGAATATTCACACGGGTAGACATACGAGCTAAGACACGACCATGTGTCCAAACTTTGAATGTTCACACGGTATGAGCTATGTCACACGGCCGTGTTACCCTTATTTTCCCAAATTTTCATGTTTTTTCCAAAATGTTCTGATTTGTTTCAATTTGATTCTAGATTGTTCCTAAACTGTTTTTAGGGCCCCATAGGCTCGATTCAAGATCCATAAGTGCAATATTTGCCATGATTAGATTCAATTGATATATGTTGGTATTTAATCGTATAATTGCTTCTGTTGGAAGGTTAAATGTTTTTTTTGCTTCGTAATACTCTGAAACCCTAATTTGGCAACTAAGAAAGAATAAGGGTGTTACATTTAGTGGTATCAGAGCCACGATTTAGTCGATTCTAGGACTACCATAGTGTGTATTGAGTCTAGTATATATACATGCCACAAATACATGTGATAGTGTGATGTTTTTGATCAAATCTAGCCCTGTTTTCTTTTAATTTAAAATATGTCGGTTGATGCTAATCGTGTCGTTAGTGATGAAATCGAAAGTAATGTCCCGGCCCCCGAACAAGGAGAGAATATTTAGCGTGCCAGTTTTGAAATGTTCAAAAATAAGATAAAGAATGTTCTTTTGACTTAATAGGTCATTGAATTAATGCAATTGTTATGAATTAATCTTGTGGCTCCACAACCTCCACCCCTACTGTGCCTACCTCGGTACCCTATGGTCCTCAAAGTTCTCCTCCTGTATGTGTATCTAGATTTTCCATGGATAAGATTCATAATGTGGGCCGATGAGTTTAGAGGTAAAACATATGACAATCTAGTTAAAGCTGAATTCTGGTTAGAAAATGTTCATAGAATATTTGATGAATTGCTATGTTCACTTGACTATTACTTAATTTGTGCAATATTGTTATTGAAGACGAAATATATAAGTGGTAGTACGTTATTAGCTATGGTATCAAAAGACAATGTTAATTGGAATCTTTTCCGAATTGAATTTAGAAAGTAATATGTCAGTAAATGATATTTGGAATAGAAAAGAAAGAGTTTCTCGAGCTGAAATAGGAAAACAAGTCTATATCAAAATATGAACGAGAGTTTGTATAGTTTAGCTAGTATATTCGTGAGATTGTACCGACTGAATAAATGAAATGTGTGCTTGTTGCAAAGATGGATTGATTGATATAAAATAAAATGTTAGTTGAAGCAATGGAAATATGGGGACTTCTTGATTTTTTCTGATTGAGCACAGTAAATAGAAGAGATCTGTGACAGTAACAAAAAGATTGAAATGAAATTTTGTAACTCTAGTAAAAGAAATATATCTAAATTCCCTTTAGCTCCACTCTTGAAGAAACCGAGGTACTCTTGACCGTAGTGTCATATTGTTTGGATTCACCAGAAGAAATAAGTCGAGATAGAATGATTCAAGATTCTAGTAAACACCAGCAGTCAGTATTGGCAGTGTCCATAATGTTGATAAATTTGTTTGTGATCATTATGGAAAGTTCTACAGGGATGTGCGTCGAGTTATGACTTGAGCCTATTTTCAATGTGGGTCTATTGAATATTTTATGAAGGGATTTATCAAAGAAATAAAATATTTTTTTAAAAATCAAGTTGTTTCACAGATATCCATCTCTCAATGAAGTAACGACTTGGACAAAGTAGTAGTACTAGAACTTACGCCATTCGAGCTAGAGAGGAGACTTTTATTCCAGATATATTAACCAGTAATATTGAGTATGGGCTAGTTGACTCTGCATGATGATGAATTACATTGTAGTCAGAAATGATCGATTTGAGATATCAAATTTAATGAGTTAACTATTGTTAAGTCAGATAGAACTGATTGTGTTGTAAATGTTATATCTATAATTGTTACTCAAAGATTGGTCTTTAAAGGAGGTAAATCATTATTAATTCACATTCTATATTCATGGGCATCAGAGTTGAAGATTGATTAGTTGTTGACAGACAAGTAACTTACTGATATGTTTCCCGAAGAATTAACCAAATTATCATCAAAATAAGAAGTCGAAATTACTATTAAGATGTAGTGGAAAGAGTTAGTTGATAGAGGTTTTATATAACCAGAGGTGTAATTTGAAAAGATAATATTGTGATTATGATAATTGTATAAGGGTTTCAGATAGTAGATCACAGACAACATGATGAACCAATGCTTGTTATTTTATAGAGATGAATTAATTATTTAGAAAAAGGGGAATATAGTATCTTTAAGTATTGATTTTCGACTAGATGGTTGTCAGTTTAGAGTTATAAGACAAATGTTTTGTTCAAAATTTTTGGTAATAACTCTTTCATTGATGAAATTGTTACGAATATCAATACTGTTGGATTGAATAAATATCAACAGAGTTCCAAACAGATGAAAGTTATATTAACAGAAGTTTCAAATTTGAATCTGAGTGGTATAGATGTCCTGAGTTATTGAAATTTTGTTATCTGATCACCAATTATCAATAAGAGAATTCAAGAATTTTGAAAATATGATCTGAAATGGTTAATTAAACAAAAACTTATTGAAAATGATCAAATTTCATTGTTCAATTGGGATAATTATAGGAATCTATGTTTTCGAAATTGTTGATAGGAAACAAGAAATATTAGAGTTTGTATCTAGATGTTTGTTATGTCTGCGGACGAAAGCCAAATATGAGGTCCTGTCAGCTTTGTTGCAACCTCTGTTGATCCTTGAGTAGAAATAGGAGCATATCACTATGGATTTTGTTTCAGGATTATCGTTGACTCTGAAAAGAAAAGATTTGATCTGGATTATAGTTAACGGGTTAACAAAATTCGTTCACCTTATTTTGGTCTGAATAGATTTTCACCTGAGAAGTTAGTCGAATTATATAATTCTGAGATTGTTAGATTACATAGTGTGCTGTTATTCATTATTCCTGATCGTTATATGATATTTGGGTACCAGGCTGAATTTTAAAACTACTTTTCATCCGCAAACAGATGGTCAGACTGAGCGTGTATTATAGATTCTAGATGATATGTCATCATGTTGTGTAACTGAGTTTAAAAATAGCCATGAAAAATAATTACCGTTAATTGGGTTTGCTTATAATAACAGTTATCAGTCGAGCATAAAAATAGCACAGTACAAGACTTTATATGAGCATAAATGAAGAATTACATTGTACTGAACAGAATTGAATGAATGAAAGTTAGTTGAAGTTGATTTGGTTTGAGAAACTGAAACTCAAGTCAAAGTTATCCGTAATAATTTGAAAGCACCATCTGATCGTTAGAATCTTAAGTCGATCTAAAATGTAAAGATATGAGTTTTCTAATGTGAGAAAATCTTTCTAAAAGTTTCACCCTGGAGAAAAGTGTTACAGTGGACCATATGAAATCTTGGAAGGAATTAGAACTTGACAGTATCTATAATGTTTTCATATCTCGATGCTTCACCGTTATTGCTCTAATCCATCATATGTATTTTCTATGGATGAGATTGAATAGCAGCCGTTTTGGCTTATAATGAATAATTTGTTAAAAAATTTCTCGAAAAGATAAAGAATTACAGAATAAACGTGTATCGTTGGTTACGTATAATGGCATCGATACAGAGTTGAGAAAGCTACGTGGAGAAATAGAAGAATCTATGAGATCGTAATACCCGAACCTATTATCAGGTAAGATATTTCGAGGACAAAATTTTCTAAGGGGAGAGTTGTAACAGCCCATTTTTAGTGGTGTCAGAAACACTGCTTTTGGGACCACAAATACGATGAGAAAGTCCGTATTAATTATCATTTAAATGATATGATTTTATTAGAAATTTATATTGAATTTTGATTGGAGAAATTTTAGCTAATTAAATAAATAGTTAAGTTTAAGTGGATGTCCCGAAAGTCAAGTATTTCAGAAATGAGATATCGGGACCTTGTTTCTGTAAACCGGTTATTAAATATTTACGGAGTTACTAATTAGGTATGTGAAAGGTCGGTTCGGAAATTTTAATGCTTAGATAGTTAATTAATAAAAAAAGACTAATTTGTAAAAGAGGCAAAATTTAATCACTATTGAATTTTATTAGTGAAATAGCTTAACTTGTGAATATGTGAGGACTTATGAGGTAATTATGCCATGTTATATATAGTAGTGGACGGTTAAGACATTTATTTAGTGATTATATATGTTAATTTATAATTAAAATAATTAAGTAAATAAAATAAGATAAGTTAAAGGTAAGAAATATAGTAAATTGTGTCATTTTCTTTTTCTTTTATGGTTGAACACCGAAACCACCATAGAAGGGCTTGGAGGAGCTTCGGCTTTTGCATTTCCATTGAATGTAGGTGAGTTTTTCATCCATTTTTAGTAAATTTTGTGTTTTTGAGATCGTTACAAATAAGTCCAACTAACACGTACCTTCGTTTTTGAAAATGTTAAAGATTTTGGATTTTTTTTCTTCGATGAATCTTTGTTAGTTTTAATGTTAAATGATGGATTTGAAGTATTGGTTATTGATTAATACTAGTTTGTAAAGTAACTTTTGATAGTTTTAATTAAAGAACTAATTTGATGAATTGTTAAAATTGACATGGAATTTTTGTGAATTCTTAATTAACATGGACTGTTTAGTATGGAAATGATTTCAGCTAGCTTGGGTATTTGTGAAATTTTGTTAAAATTTGGAATTTTATTAAAATGGAGCACACCGCCTGGAACACAAGCTGTCACACAGCCACCTCCACATAATCGTATGTCTTCATTGTTTTAGGTGCTGGTTTTACACGGTCTGAGACATGGCCTACGACACAGCCGTGTGGCCCTACTTCAAATATTCACACAGGTAGACACATGGGCTAGGACACTACCGTGTGTCTAAACTTCAAATATTCACACAAATTGGGCTATGTCACATGGCCATGTTACCCCTGTTTTCTCAAATTTTCATGTTTTTTTCAAAATGTTTTGATTTGATCCTAAATTGTTCCTAAACAGTTTTTAGGTCTCCATAGGCTCAATTCAAGGTCAATAAGTGTAATATTTGCCATGATTAGATTCAATTGATATATGTTGGTATTTAAACATATAATTGTTTCTGTTGGAAGGTTAAGTGTTCTGTTTTGCTCCGTAATACTCTAAAACCTTAATCTGAAAATGGAGATGGGATAGGGGTGTTATAGCAAATGAACTAACTTATTGGTAGTGTTGTTGAATTTTACATGAAAGTATAAGGATGACAATGGATGTCATGTTATATACCAAAGTTTTTTAATTGTTAAATTGTTGAAATGTCAATGTAAGTTAGGTAATTTTCATATGAACTACTTAGCATTCAATATGCTTACCCCGTTGCCTCCATTTTCCCTTGTATATTGCTGAACTGTGTAATGTGTCAAGTGGATCAACGAGAATCTCACACTATCTTGTTATATATTCAGTAGTCTTTTAATCGTTTAAAGCTTGAATTTGTGGCATGTTGACCGCCTATAAACGAGTTATCGTTTATAGTAAAATATAACATTAAAAAAATATAAGAATTAAAACGGCAATATCCGCAAGTGCACAGGTCAAATTGTAATATAGTTTGTACAATGAAATACTTGGAAGTATTTTGAGTATCGTAGCCAAAGGAGGATGGAATAAATTATGAAAACGCTTTTTACAATAATATGTCTAAATAGTACTAATTAATTCCTATATTACGATAAACCATAAAATAGATTAATGGAAAAAATAAATATTTAACAAAAATAAATAAATAAATAAACGATAAAAATCAATAAATCAATTAGGAAGATTAACTCGCTTGAGGCTTTGTAACTAACCTTAGATTAGGATTTTAGGGTGGATTGACTATCGGTTAACCAATCGATTGGTTGATACTCTCTTATCTCCCGACCTCACTTTCTCAACCAGGATAAATTATGATTACTCAGTTCGACTTATCTCCCAACCTCATCTAACCTATGATAACTTCCTAGGGTTGTAAACCCTAGTGGTTTAAGCACACGTAATTTATACCAACTAATCCCTCTCAAGAAACCTTAAATCCTCCGTTAATCACATCCCCATCCATTCGTTAATCTCCCTTAAAGGATTTAGCCACCCATGTTATCCATAATATCCTTCTTAATTGAATAAATCATGAAAAGAACACGACCAATTTGGGAAAGAAAAGAGATTTGAATAATCGCCGATTGAATATCAAATAGGGAATAGAGTAGCAAATCACTCGATTAAAGTAAAAAATTAAATCGAGTGTAAGAACAAGTATATTGAAATACTTTAATTAAATATATAAAGTCTTGAATCAAAATTTATTTCTAGAGAAAAAACAAAAGAGTTTAGAAAAGCCAAAAGAAAAATAATCTAAATTTACTCCTAAACTACTAGGGTTTTTGAAGGTGTCTAGGACAACTTAGTTTCATCAAACCCCTAATGTCTTATTTATAGAGGAGTTGGAAACCCAAATTAGGTCTTCGGGACGTCCTAAGTCTTCGTATAAAGTTGATTGTGTGGATGAAAATAACCCCGAATTACTTGGGTAGGACATCGACTTATGTCACACCACACCCCTTGCGTGGCATGACACAACACCCAATTCGAACCTTGTGTCATTCATTTAGTGCTTTGACATCTCGAGAAACTTGTACATCAATCTTCCCTTGATTCCACGTCAATTGGACCTTTATATCTTCATCCTACACACTCAATTAAACATATTAGCACAACCTAAGGCTCGTGTCAGCCTATTAAGTCACAACACTTATAAAATGTGTTAAAAAAGCACTTATTTTATTAATATTTAATCCTAATGACTAATTACCGAAAACATAATATAAAATAGTAAATTACTTAGAAAAGAAACTCCTTAAGTGCAGAATTGATCCGAATTGACTACTACATTTGACGACAGGTCAAATACCCCCACACTTAAGTCTTTGCTTGTCCTGAAGAAAACTAAACAAAACAAAATAAAAACCCAAAAATAAACTAAAACTAAAAACAAGAAATAAACATGCAAAGAAAAGAAAATGTACTTGAGCTAGCTTGATACACGAGATTGGATCGGAGCATCCACACTAAGAAGATTTGCCTAAACAGATTAGTATAATAAATTACAAGGTAAACTAGTTAAAGAAAATTACATATATAGCTCCATCAAAATGTATATACAAATATAGTAATTACTTTTGCAGAGTATAGTGGTTCAAATATTTTTTTCCTACTCGACTTATTTTTATCCATGCTTTGAATTCTAATGCAGTAATATTTCCCCGATAATCCATTATGATTTTTTATTTATTTGTGTCAATACGATCAAGATTTTTCTTGGGCACTTTTTATAAGGGTTGTACTAGTCATATTGCATTGTTTCAATAACCTTGGATTTTACCAAGTAAATTTTTTTACTTGAACATCCTATACTTCTAAAAATATAATTACTTATTTGTATCTACCTTTACCACTTGGTATATTCAATCTCTTTTTCCTATTTATAGTGTAATAAACTAAACTAATTAGTCTAAATATAAACAACTTAAATACCAATTGGTAGGACTACTCTTCCTTTTGGTTTTGGCTCGTAATTGTAGTGCCATAAAAAATTATGGGTTCCTACAAAGAAAAATTAAAAACACGAAAATATTGTAACGCCCCAAAAATACCTGTTTATGTTTTTATAATTAATTGACACAAATATTTGTCTACTTTAGTGGTTATGTGTTCTGGGAGTGTTTGGGAGGTCCCAAGTTCAAGCTTTAGCTTGGGCAAAATTTTGTTTTTATGAATAAATCCCTACCTGTCGTCAGTAGGTTCTTAATTAGTTATTGGTAAATTATTAACAGAATGGACCTGATGGTCTGGTGGTTAAATGGAGTGTTAGTGTGTTTGGGGTCCTGAGTTTGAATCCTTGTGCAAACAAGGGATTTATTTTACTGCTTGTGACGTGTGAGAGTTTGAGTTGGACTAAAATTCTGATAGTATAATTAAGGAGATTTGGATAGGGGAGTTATCAAAATTGGGATTAATTTTGTTTCTCAGAATATTGGCTTTCTCAAAATCTGACATTTTTGTAAAAGACTCCATACTGAATTTTCATTGATTCTTTCGTGTCTTCTCTATTATTTTCTTCGACACTGTGTTACTGCCTTTTTCTTCTTTTTTTTATCCTATCTCTGCCGAAAATCTCATAGTAGTTCTCTCTTTTTCTTTTTTCTTCTTCACCATTTGGGCAAATATGCGATTGTGTCATTCGGTAAGTTGGTAAGTAAGTTCTTCTCTATAGTATACAATTAATCTTCGTTTGATGTGAGCCATATTCTAATTAAGTACAAATCAAGGGGATGGTAGATCCCAATTTTCGATGTGATTGTGAAAAAAATCTAGGTTGCTCAAGTGAGGTAAGGTTGTTGATAGTTTTGGGAATTGACTGTTGTAAGTAATTTAGATTAAGTGACTAAGATTGAGTTTCTAATTTTCGAATATAGGTTTTGGAGTGCTCGGGAGTGATTAAGCGTCGAAAATGAACCAGGTGTGTAAACACAACATTGAAAACAAAAATTGACGAAAAATTGAAAAATGTGATAGTCGACCCCACATGGGCATGCGGCCACCCGTGTGGTAGGCCGTGTCATCGAACATGGGCGTGTGATCGACAAGGCTGGCCATGTACGATTCATGGGCCAAACCGAATTAGGCCGTGTGTGCCACACGGGCGCTTGGGCCCCACACGGACGTGTGGGAATATTAGGCAAGGTTGTGAGATCTACACGACCAAGGCCATTTTGGGCCATGTGGGCCACACAGGCATGTGAGCCCATATGGGCATGCAACATAGGTCGTGGGCCCATTTTCACTTTTGACTGCTAAGGTTGCACGGGTCGCTCGAGTCGACTGTGGACCTACTGTAGGCTCGGTAAGCTTACCTAGACCCCTAATTGACTGAAATGGTTGTATGACAGATACAATTATACATGTTATTAAGCATGATGATGTCCCACTGGTTTGATATTGTATTCCCTAATTTTATGTATGATATTACGTTTTAGCATGTCATATATGTATATTGCATTTCATTAGAGTGGGGATATATTATTCGGAAGAAGTGTACTGAAAGGCCTCGAGCCTAAATTACTGGCAACTCAGTTGCAAACTACTGTCTAGTGTCGCATTCGATGCTACTTGGAGTGTAGGGATGGGTGGGTTGATTATATCCCCACATGAAGTGTAGGGTTAGACGGAGTTGGAGTGTAGAGGCTAGCTGGGTAGGATTTGATACTGCATATTTGTTACTGTACTGAGTATTGATACTATAATGGGCCAAGGCCCAAATGCATGACTGCTTCTTTATTGTAATTGTAATGGGCCAAGGCCCAAATGCATGACTGCTTCTGTATTGTAATAGGCTAAGGACCTAACTGAAATTGAAACTGTTACCGAAATGGGCTTAGGCCCAGACTATGATTGCATATTGTCTGCTTGTTTATGCGGGGATTACACACTGAGTTTTCGTAAACTCACCCTTTTGATTCATCTGTTCAGGTAATCCCCAGGCTTAGGCGAATCAGAGTGGTGGAAGACTCAGCTGTGGTCACACGAGTACTTTTTATTGTTTTGTATTTAATTAGGTTTATTTTTTAAAGCTTTATTTGGGGTATTTTTCTATAATAATGGCCCCTATGAGTTTTTGCTTAAAAATTGGATTTTATATTGCTTTATGTTTTATATCTGCTAGAGGTAGATAAAACACGGGTTTTTAAAAGAATTGCATGTGTTTTAGCAAAATACTCATAAGGACACAAACTATTTTAAAAAGCTTCTGTAATGTATAATATTTTGTAAAGTAACGATTGAATAAAAATCACTATTTTAGGATTAATAAAAGTTAATGAGAGATCTAACGGAAAATGTTTTAAGAAAAGTTACGATTTTTCAACACGAGCATCGATTTTCAAACACACTATCATGTGACATCCCCAGATTCGGCCATAATGTTCAGGCCGGGTTTGGGGTGTTACATTTAGTGGTATCAGAGCCAGGTTGCAAAACTCGATTGTGGACTTGGGTTTTTAAGATTCAATTCTCTAAAAATTGATTTTTAAGTGACGTGAAATGCTTTTATTAAATGTGTGGCACATTGAGTCTCCGGCGCTGATCCTGTAAGTCCTCTGAACTGATATCTGTTTAAAAATTGAAAATGCTATAGATAGTATATACTGAGACTACTATAGATAGACTGTATTGAAAAGCACTCAGGTTAGTGTATATTGATATTGTAGTAAAATCGATAAACACTGATAGACACTGCGTCGTACAAAAACAAACATTACACTTTTGATATTGTTTCCATAAAATATCTGTTAATAAACGCTGCAACTGTAAACTAATGCATAAAATTGTAAATACAGATTAACTCGAATAGACAATGATCACAAGAGGTACTCACGGACAGGGTACAAGAAGCCGTGGTAGAGATCATAAAGGTGCTCGAGCTGGGTCCTCATCTTCTGGCAACTTGCCTAATTTGGACACAAGTGAGACACCGGCTTCACCTGTGACTGATACTGAGTCTTATGATCAAGCGGCTGGGGACGACGCACTGTCCCAAGCCATGTTAAGTATTCTAGAGAGGGTCGTTGGGCCCTATACTGGAGCTCGAAGCCGCGAGTCGGTTACGGAACAACTCTGGTCTAACGGAGCTAAGCCTTTCAGGGGTATTACTGGAGTTTCCCTTAATGTGGAAGAATATTGGATTGAGGCCATAGAGAGAATTATGGACGACCTGGACTGCACCCCTGAGTAGAAGTTGAAGGGTGTTGTATTGCTGCTGCGTGATGAGGCTTATCAGTGGTACCTCACTGTTAAGGAGGGCACTTAGCCTCGATCGATTGACTTGGGAGTTCTTTAAGACCATTTTCCAGGGGAAATATGTGGGGGCCAGCTATGTGGATGCCCGTAGGAAAGAGTTCTTTAATCTGACTCAGAGGACAGATCAGTGGTCGAGTATGAGGCCGAGTTTTTACGACTGAACCGCTATGTGCGTGGTATGGTGGCGACGAAGTACGAACGATGTGTTCGCTTTGAGGATGGCCTCAGGGATAATCTGAGGGTTCTGATAGCTCCACAGAGGGAGCGAGATTTTACTACACTAGTTGATAAGGCAAAGATCGCCGAGGAAGTGAAGCGCACTGAGGGCCAGAATCGTGATAGAGAGAGAGGTAGGA
This sequence comes from Gossypium raimondii, assembly GCF_025698545.1. Classification (NCBI taxonomy): domain Eukaryota; kingdom Viridiplantae; phylum Streptophyta; class Magnoliopsida; order Malvales; family Malvaceae; genus Gossypium; species Gossypium raimondii. The sequence continues at coordinate 35,741,741 of NC_068565.1, forward strand.
ATAAGAAGGATTCAGATCCCTCGAGTTCCATTCAGAGGCCTAAGAAAAAGGCCAGAGTTGATGGGCTGATCAAAGTTGGGGCTCCCATTGCTGCTACTAGACAGCCGCTGTGTACTAACTATAGTAGGCACCTCAGGACGAGTGTTGGAAAAGAACTAGGGCATGTTTGAGGTGCGATTCTCTAGAGTACCGTATTAGAGAGTGTCCAGAGAGGTCCGATCAGATGCAAGCTCTAGGTAATAATACTGCACAACCACTAAGAGTAATTCACCAGCCACTGAGAGGCCAAGGTCAGGCCAGAGGTGGTAATGGTTTAGACCGTGGTCAGAGAGTACCGGATAGAGTTGCTGGACATACTGAGGTGAGGAAGCTGACTCTAGTTTATGCTGCTCGTCACTGAGAGGATAGAGATGCTCCAGACGTCATTACGAGTAGGTTCTTTATTTATAATGTACCATATATTGCACTGATAGATATAGGATCCACTCACTCTTATATAGCTTGTACCATATCTGAAAACTTGGGTATACTAGTTAAGAGCACTACGAGTGAGGTCACTGTACTGAGTCCGTTGGGATAGTCAATAAGGGTTAACAAACTATTTAGAGACATTCCTCTAGAGGTTCAAGGAGCTATCGTTTTGGCTGATCTGATGGAACTCCTTTTTGGGAAATTTGATCTGATACTGGGAATGGACTGGTTGGTTAAACACCGAGTGAGATTAGATTGTACCACGAAAAGGGTTGTACTGAGAACTACTTATCGAATGTGGTTTCTGCATTGAGGGCCGAAAATTTGGTTCATAAGGGATGTGAGGCGTATCTGGCTTACATCAGTGTTTTAAATTCTGGGGATTCTTCGATTAAGGATATCAGGACGGTTAAGGAGTTTCCAGATGTTTTTACTGAAGAGTTACCTGGGTTACCTTCGAATCGTGAAGTAGAGTTTGGGATTGAGCTCCTTCCTGGTACAGCTCCGGCGTCCATCGCTTCTTATAGAATGGCACCGAAAGAGCTTGTGGAGCTTAAGGCCCAGATTCAAGAGTTACTGGATCGTGGGTTAATCCGTCCTAGTGTGTCTCCGTGGGGAGCACCAGTACTATTTGTGAAAAAAAAAGCATGGATCCATGTGTATGTGTATTAACTACCGTCAACTGAACAAGCTGACCATCAAGAATAAGTACCCTCTACCGATGATAGATGATCTGTTTGACCAGCTCCGAAGGGCTTCGATTTTCTCTAAGATTGATCTACGGTCAGGGTATCACCAGTTGAGAGTTAAAGAGGCTAATGTGCATAAGACGGCATTTAAGACTCGCTATGGTCACTACGAGTTCCTAGTAATATCATTTGGACTGACGAATGCACCGGTAGCTTTTATGGATCTAATAAACCGAATGTTCTGGCCCCCTCTGGATCGGTTCGTGGTAGTATTTATTGACAAAATACTAGTGTATTCGAGAACTGAGGGTGAGCACGATGAACACCTCAGAGTGGTTCTACAGATTCTGCGAGAAAAACAACTATACGCCAAGTTTATTAAATGTGAGTTCTGGTTACATGAAGTAACATTTCTGGGACATGTGGTTTCTGCTGAGGGGATCAGAGTCGATCATTGAAAGATTGAGGCTGTCTTGGATTAGAAGCAGCCTAAGACTATATCTGAGATCCGCAGTTTTCTAAAACTGGTAGGGTATTATTGGCGATTTGTGGAGGGGTTTTCTCTGATTGCCGCACCCTTGACTAAGCTATTACGTAAGGGCGCGCCGTTTAACTGGACTGATTCATAGCAAGTGAGCTTTGAGAAGCTAAAGACTATACTGACTGAGGTTCCTGTTCTAATACAACTAGAGTTTGGAAAAGATTTTACTGTTTACAGTGATGCATCACATGTCAGTTTAGGTTGTGTGTTGATGCAGGAGGGTAAGGTGGTAGCGTACGCATCTCGTCAGCTTAAGACTCATGAGGAAATTATTGGACACGTGACTTGGAGTTTGCCGCAGTGGTAATCACACTGAAAATCTGGAGGCATTACTTGTTTGGTGAGAAGTGTATCATTTACACTGATCACAAGAGCCTCAAGTACCTCCTCACTCAGAAGGAGCTGAATCTTAGGTAGCATAGAGGGATTAAGCTGCTTAAGGACTACGACTGTACTATTGAATACTACCCTGGTAAGGCTAATGTGGTGGCTGACGCACTGAGCCGTAAAGCTATGATTGACATGATGCCGATGTTTGCTCGCCTCAGTTTATTTGATGATGGTAGTCTGTTGGCCGAACTTCAAGTTAAACTGACGTGGATAGAGCAGATTAAGGGTAAACATATAGAGGATGAGCCGTTGGGTCTTCGCTTTCGACAGGTTGAGAGTGGGAATACCGAGGATTTTGGACTGAATAGCGAAGGGGTGCTCTGTTTCCGTGGGAGAATCTGTGTACCAAAAGATACTGAATTGAGGCAGTTTATACTAAGAGAGGCACATAATAGCCCTTATGCTATGCATCCTACCAGAAACAACATGTACCAAGACCTTCGTGAGTTATACTGGTGACCAGGTCTTAAACGAGAGGTTACTGAATTTGTGGCTAAATGTCTGACAAGCTAGCAGGTTAAGGCTGAACATCAGTTACCTTCAGGATTGTTGCAGCCAATCAAGATTCCGCTTTGGAAGTGGGAGCGTGTAACTATGGATTTCGTTAGTGGGTTACCCCTCACACCCACTAAGAAGGATTCAGTGTGGGTCATCGTGGATCGATTGACCAAATCTGCCCATTTCATACCAGTTCGTAATTATTACGCTTTACAAAAGTTGACTAAATTGTATGTGCCTGAAATAGTGAGACTGCATAGGGTGCCAGTTTTAATAATATCTTATAAGGATCCTCGTTTCACGTCTCAGTTCTAGAAGAAGCTACATGAAGCTCTGGGTACAAGATTAGTCTTCAGTACTGCGTTCCATCCTCAGAGAGGGTGATTCAGATACAGGAGGATATGTTGAGAAGTTGTGTGATTGACTTTCGAGGTAGTTGGGAGGATTACCTGCCGTTAGCAGAATTTGCGTATAACAACAGCTATTAGTCTAACATTTAGATGGCACCCTATGAAGTATTATACGGTTGTAGGTGTCACACACCTTCATGTTAGACTGAGTTGGGTGAGTAGCGTGTTCTGGGCCCTGAACTAGTTTTTGATACTGAGGATAAAGTTAGACTAATTTGGGACCGACTGAAAGCGGCACTGATAGGCAGAAGTCCTACGCCAATCTGAAACATCGAGAGATTGAGTATTCTGTGGGGGACTTCGTAATTCTCAAGGTCTCGCCATGGAAGAAGGTATTGAGGTTTGGTCGTAAGAGCAAGTTGAGCACCAGATTTATTGGACCTTACCACATACTGAAACAAGTGGGACCAGTTGCCTACCAGTTAGAGCTACCTTCAGACTTGGAGCGGATTGATGATGTTTTCCACATCTCGATGTTGAGGCGCTACCGCTCTGATCCTACGCATATTGTTCCAGTGGAGAAGATTGAGATTAGGCCAGATCTAACTTTTGAGGAGGAACCAGTTCAGATTTTAGATCGCAACGTTAAGGTCTTGTGAAGGAAATCTATCCCATTACTAAAGGTGCTGTGGCGGAATCATAGCATTGAGGAGGCTACGTGGGAACCTGAGGATACGATGCGTCAACAGTATCCTCATCTGTAACGCCCTAAAAATACATGTTTATGTTTTTAGGGGGTAGTGTTATAACGCCCCAAGGCTGAAATTCTCTTTTAGGGGGTAGAGTTGTAACGCCCCAAAATTACCTGTTTATGTTTTTATAATTAATTGACACAAATATTTGTCTGCTTTAGTGGTTAAGTGTTCTAGGAGTGTTTGGGAGGCCTCAAGTTCAAGCCTTAGCTTGGGAAAATTTTTTGTTTTTATGAATAAATCCCTACCTCTAGTCAGTAGGTTATTAATTAGTTGTTGGTAAATTATTAACAGAATGGGCCTGCTGGTCTGGTGGTTAAGTGGAGTGTTAGTTTCCTGGGGGTTCTAAGTTCGAATCCCTGTGCAAACAAAGGATTTATTTTGCTGCTTGTGTCGTGTGAGAGTTTGAGTTGGTCTAAAATTCTGATAGTGGAGAGGTTGATGGGGATAATTAAGGAGATTTGGATAGGGGAGTTATCAAAATCGGGATTAATTTTGTTTCTCAGAATATTGGCTTTATCAAATTCTGATGTTTTTGTAGAAGACTCCCTGCCGAATTTCTGTTGATTCTTTTGTGTCCTCTCTGTTCTTTTCTTCAAAACCGTGTTACTACCTTTTTCTTTTTTCTTTTTGATCATATCTCTGTCGAAAATCTCATAGTAGTTCTCTCTTTTTCTTTTTTTCTTCTTCACCATTTGGGTAAACGTGCGATTGTGTCATTCGGTAAGTTGGTAAGTGAGTTCTTTTCTATAGTATTCAGTGAATCTTCATTTGATGTGAGCCATATTCTGATTAGGCGCAAATCAATGGGCTGGTAGATCCCAATTGTCGCTATGATTGTGGAAAAAACCAGGGTAGCTCAAGCGAGGTAAGGTTGTCGATAGTTTTGGGAATTGACTGTTGTAAGTATTTTAGATTAAGTGACTGAGATTAAGTGTTTGTCGATAGTTTTAGGAATTGACTGTTGTAAGTAATTCAGATTAAGTGACTGGGATTGAGTTTCCAATTGTCAAATATAGGTTCAGGAATGCTCAGGAGTGATTAACAATCGAAAACGAACCAGGTGTGTAAACACAACTCTAAAAATGAAAATCGTAAAAAGCTAAAAAATGTGATTGTCGACACCACACAGGTGTGCAGCCGCCTGTGTGGTAGGCCGTGTGATCGAACATGGGCATGTGATCGACGAGGTTGGCCATGTGCGATTCATGGGCCGGGTCAAATTGGGTTGTATGGGCCACACAGGCGCGTGGGCTCCAAACGGATGAACCATACGGGCGTATGGGAATATTGGGCTAGGAGGCCATTTTTGGCCGTGTGGGCCACACGGGCATATGGGCCCACATGGGCATGCAACATGGATCGTGGGCCCATTTTCACTCTTTGACTGCAAAGGTTGCATGGGTCGCCCGAGTCGACTGTAGACCTACTGTAGGGTCAATAAGCTTACCTAGACCCCTAATTGACTGAAATGATTGTATGACGGATATGATTATGCATGTTATTAAGCATGATGATGTCCCACTGGTTTGATACTGTATGCCTTGATTTTATGCATGATATTATGTTTTAGCATGTCATATATGTATATTGCATTGCATTGGGGTGGAGTTATAATGTTCGGAGGACTTGTAGTAAAAGGCCTCGAGCATAAATTACTCGCAGCTCAACTACAAACTACTGTCTAGTGCCGCATTCGGTGCTACTTGGAGTGTAGGGATGGGTGGTCTGATTATATCCCCACATGGAATATAGGGTTAGATGGAGTTGGAGTGTAGAGGCTAGTTGGGTAGGATTTGATACTGCATATTTGTTACTGTACTGAGTATTAATACTGTAATGGGCCAAGGCCCAAATGCATGACTAGTTCTGTATTGTAATGGGCTAAGGCCCTAACTGAAATTGAAACTGTTACCGAAATGGGCTTAGGCCCAAAATATGATTGCATACTGTCTGCTTGTTTATGCGGGGATTACACACTGAGTTTTCGTAAACTCACCCTTTTGATTCATCTGTTCAGGTAATCCCCAGACTTAGGTGAATCGGAGCGGCGGAGGACTCAACTGTAGCCACACAATTCCTTTTTATTGTTTCGTATTTAATTAGGTTTATTTTTTAAAGCTTTATTTGGGGTATTTTTCTGTATTAATGGCCGCTATGAGTTTTTGCTTTAAATTTGGATTTTATACTGCTTTATGTTTTATATCTGCCAGAGGTAGATAAAACACGGGTTTTTAAAAGAATTGCATGTGCTTTAGCAAAATACCCACGAGGACACAAACTATTTTAAAAAGCTTTCGCAACGTATAATATTTTGCAAAGTAACGGCTGAATAAAAATCATTATTTTAGGATTAATAAAAGATAATGAGAGATCTAAACAGAAAATGTTTTAAGCAAAGTTATGGTTTTTCAACACGAGCATCTGTTTTCAAACACACTATCATGTGACATCACCAGATTCGGCCATAGCGTCCAGGCTGGGTTTGGGTTGTTACAAATATATTTAATAGTAAATCCTAACTAATTAAACCACAACAAAAATAAAAATCATCCTAAAAATAAATATATAGTAGAAAATCCAAATATATAAAAATGGTCAAATTCCGTCGAGCTCAGATTTCGACTCCTATCATCTAGGCCTTGCCCTTATCGCACCCTGCCAACATTTTCGCAGCCCGCCTTCCCACAGTCTGGGTCGGGTTGTTCTGGCTTGGGTCATAGATCACCACACCCTTTGTTGATGAGTGGTCTGGTTTAAATACTCGTTCATAGTCTGGTGGTGCGATAGAGGTCTCCTCCTCATCATCATGGACACCCTCCTCGCCTGGCGGTGGGAACCTCTCGAACATATCCGGGAGTTGTGCTGGAGTGGGCCACCTATTCTATTTTGCAATGCATATCAGAATGTCTCTCGTGCCTTGCATCCATTGGGTCTGCCACTCCAATATCGCATGTCTATGAGGCTCATCCTCTTCGACGTGTGTTCTTTACCCTTCCACATCGTCAGCCTTTAAGTGTCGCCCCTATGCTTTAAGGCTCGAGGAACTAGCCGTACAAGTTTTCCCCAATCATGCTCCTCGCTGGTCTCGTGAATGGCTTGATTAGTGACATACCTTGCTTTCGGTGTCATATACACTTCAGCATCTCCTCGTAATCCAGTGGCCTACACAAATTTCATCTTTTTTGCAAAATAGAGTAAAGCATAATAGCTCGATAGGTAATAACGTTAGAGGCATTATGGGTAGGCGCCAGGCAAGTGCAAATAAATTGCATCCACATCATGGCCATTGGGAACATGATCGTCATGTTAAATTTCAATGGTACCTTAGAGTTGGAGTGGCCAGTCCACTCACCACGCCCTTCCTTCAAATAGTTTATAACACCCTCCATTTCAAATTCTTCAAACTTTAGTAAGTCTAAGGTCTCTAAAAATCATGGGTAGAAAAGGGGTATCGTAGTATCGAAAAATATCTCAAGTGTAAACGACACCTTTTTTCCCCAGACATTCATACATATGATTATCTCACCCCTTTGCTTGCATTCTCTCTATCTTTTACGGAGGTATACAATTTGTAGATAAATGCGCCAACCGTCGGTTCTATTAGGGTTGTGCAAAAGTTATACCAACAGTGGGGTTGGACTAGATCCCATATTTTGTCGCAAGCAAACATGGTGGGATCGAACCCACACTCCTATATGAAAAAACATCCACTCATCTGAAGGAAAAACTTTTCAACCTCCGTATTATGGAAGCGATTAGCACTGGGATTACTCGGTGCTTGAGTGGATCATTGTTATTTTCGTGGTGTCATTTCCAAGTTAAAGTAAAATAACAACTAACCCAAATGATAAAAATAAAAAAGATCGAGTTTAGAACATGATACCTTGGGTAGTTGTCGACGAACCTCGGGTCTCGACTGATGTGAAATGTAACAAAATAAAAGATGAAAACTAAAATTAAAAGAAAAAGAGAACACTTACTTATGTGAATCGAAGGTTGGGAATGTGAAGAATCGAAGCTCGATGGTGGGGAAGATGTGCGACAGCTCCAATAGGGTGTTTTATCTCTTTTGGGTGTTTAAGATGAATGTTCTTATGCCTAAAATGGGTGATTATAAATAGATTTTTGATAGGCTTTTTCCCTAAAACAACTCGATTTGGCTGAAGGCAAAGGCTTGGCATGCAACAACTTGTGTATGCCACGACATGACTCCATAATATTTCCCCTTTTAGTTTCGAAGTGCTCATATAGTGCCACGACCCTCTAACATCAGTTAGTGTGGCTTCAAAGTGCCTATGTCACACCATGGCCTATACGTGGCACGAAACAAAACTGTTCAAATCCCTTCGGGGTATGTCGTTGTCCTCTGGTCATTCGCTATTGTCCCCATTTAACTTCCTTTCATCCCGTTACGTCTAAAAACCTGAATTTGTCTAATTCAAACATGTAATTACATTGTAATTATCTTAAAATCTAAATACAAACTAGAAATTGAAACTAATTTACAATATTTCACAAATTTATTAAAGTTAAATTGTTAATGATATGCCGTGCTACCAGATGTGTTTGATAATTCTATAAACTTCAGCATTGACTTCAATTAGCATTCACAACTATCTCGGCTCTTCCAATTTCTTCTTTCTCCATCGAAGTCTTGCCATTTATCTTGTTATCTCCTCTTATGAGTGCCTACACATGTAGAACTCGATAAATGTCTTCGATCAAGGCTGTTAAGGATTAATTTAAATAAAAATGACATTCTTGCCTAACTAATCCCTCACTTTGGGAACTGTAGCCACATTTGAACACTTCTACCTTGCCATTTATCTTTACAATTAATTCATTTCATTCGAGACCAATCATCAATTTAGAAGTGGCCAGAAATGACTTTCCCAATAGAATGGGGATTTCCTGATCTTCCTCACAGTCAAGAACTACAAAATTGATTGGGATTATGAATCCCTGTAGCTTGACCAATGTATCCTCGAGCACACCTTTCAGGTGCACCAAAGATCAACCAACTAATTGTAACGTGAGTGAGGTGTTTTTCAACTCTTCAAATCCAAGTTTTCTATAAATCGATAAGGGTATTAAATTTATACTAGTCCTTAAATTCTAAAGGGCTTTACTACAAAATTTATCCCCAATTTCTATTAAGATTGTAAAGCTAACCGAATATTTTAATTCTACTTTCCCAATAGAATGGGGATTTCTTGATCTTTCTCATAGTCGAGAACTATAAAATTGACAGGGATTATGAATCCCTGTAGCTTGACAAATGTATCCTCGAGCACAGCTTTCAAGTACACCAAAGATCCATCAACTAATTATAGCGTGATTGAGGTGTCTTTTAACTCTTCGAATCCAATTTTTCTATAAATCGATAAGGGTATTAAATTTGTGCTAGTCCCTAAATTCTAAAGGGTTTTACTACAAAATTTATCCCATATTTCGATTAAGATTGTAAAGCTAACCGAATATTTTAATTCTGGGGGTATCTTCGTTATGATGTGAGTTTAGATTACTAATTTAGGTACTAATTTGGCTACCTTTTCAATAGGTTCATGGTGCACAACATCTTCTTTTTCCATGGGTATGACATCTTTGGGAATCACTTCCTCTTCATGAATGGACCTGGTTGGATACTTTAATTCCTTGCCCAATTGTAACACAATTGCCTTTACGTGTTCATTCCCATCTCTCTGAGTATTATTCTCTATATTGCTAGAGGAACTCTGGCCATTTTGTTTTTGGAACATCGCAATTAACTAACTCATTTGGTTGTAGAGATTATCCATTCAGGATTCAAGTCCTCCGCATATATCTTGGACTTGTCAAATGTATACCTTTATTATTCGTATCTCCCCCTCTAGTCGGTCAAATCTTTCACCACATGGAGCATGGTCATTCCCCACAGCTCTTTGTTGTATTGGCGGAGGTTGGTAAGGAGGATTTTGTCGAGTTTGGGTTTGAATTGCACCTCCTTGGTTGCCTCCCCATTTGAAATTTAGATGATCCCTCCAAGTGGAATTGTGGATATTTGAATAGGGATCTCAATCCCTATTATTTACTTAGCTCGCCTCTCTGGTTGGCTTTCATAATGTGGCTTCACTCTCGTTGGCTTGTCGGGTGTCTCCAAACGATTAAGCTCTTCTAGTATTTGTTGGAATCAAACATCGTCATTCTCTTTGTTCACCGCTTTCACCATTGGAGGCTACGATTTGTACATAAACCTCTCATTGGGCTATATGTACAAATTCATAGCCATGTCTTCAATGATTTTATAGGTTTGTTCGTACGTATGGAACATAAGAGATCCGTCAGATGCTCCGTTGAGGCTAAAATTTATATGGTCGTCAACCATTTTCAAGCCAGATTTTTTTCAAAACTTATGACTTAAAAATAACCCTTTTGTGTGTAATGCATATCCATACCTAGAAAATAATTAAAACTCCCAAAACCTTTGAGTGAAAATTTATTGTTGAGGGGAACTATAATATCATTAACCTCCTGAGCATTGCTACTAGCAACCATTATATCATCAATATACACTATCAAATACATTGTTGAGCTATCAAACCATTTAATAAACAAGGAATAATCAACTCATTAAGTTTGAAACCTAAGAGGCTTAGTAAGAAATTGTTTGAGCTTATCAAACCAAGCTTGAAGAGCTTTATTTTGACTATATAAAGATTTATAAAGCTAGTATTAGGATCTAGAACTCTAAGTGTAGTAAATTTTTCAATTTGTACTTGTAAATTTTTGAAAAATTGGTTTAAATAAAAGTCGATTACTCATTAATATCATATGTATTTGTCCTCAATGATTTTTTTCAAAAAGAAGAATGAAATAAAGTTTTGGCTCATTGGTTATCTATTGTTTAACTAATATTAAGTTGCACTAAGAGGTCGGATCATAATTCAAGAAGACAACTTATATTAGTAGATAATCTAAACAGTCCGTAATGTAATAAAAATTGAGCAAATCTATTAATAAACTCTTATGTCGTCTATCAAGTCCAATTGGAGAGATACCTCGTCAGGTGTATTGGAGTGGATGACTCCCAAAAGATAGAGACATAGATGTGATTGTCTAGACTGACAATACATTAGATAGGATCCAAGTTGAATTTATCCTAGATCCATTTATGGATTTATTCACTTGTGATGTTCATAGTGTGATATACCTTAATCTTGAATGGATGATGATCTATGTATGCATGACTCGTATACTGTGATGTATTAAAAGCCTAAGTTCAAATAGATAAAGAATCGAAAGCTAGTACATTAGGTATATGACTTTTGCATAATGTAACATCATTCCACAATAGTTGAATTATAGCCCTATAAGGGTAAATGATATCCTCCCATTGGCATTACATGGTGGTTAAAAAAGGAATACGGCCATGAATTATTTTTCATAAGACAGTTTATTTAATTACTATATATAACAACTCGATTTTAGCAGGTGTTAGAAAGCACGATTTTGAAGTCGAATTTCATAATTTGAATTAGTGGGAATATTAAACGAGGAATTTACATACATAGTACGATATTATAATATTGAATTATTTCAAAATTGAATCGAGAAATTTGTTAGTTATAGTATATGGACTAAATTGCAAAGTGGATTGCTTAAGTAAGAATTGATTAAAGGAATGAAAGATGACTTATGAAGCAATTTGGTTAAGGTCTTAAATGTAATATGATCATATTAGAAATGTGATTAGTGACTATGTTTAATCCATTCCATCAAATTCCACCAAGTTTTTAATAATAAACCATAGCCATCCATTTCGGTTTAATTAAACTTAATTACTTTACTAATCCTAGTATATAATTATGTGAGTGGGAAAGAGATTAAAACCATATTCTTTCTTCCTTGTTTGTGTAGTCCATGCCTTAGGAAAATAAGTAAGTTTTGCTAAGTTTCCCCTAGCCGTTGTCATTCCAAATTGCATCAAGGTAAACATATTTTCTTTTGAAGTTTTTATGATTTCATGGTCTCCTAAGCTTAATTTAGCTAATCCAAGTATTATATTTTCAAATTATCAAGTTTAATTTAAGCCATGGTTGAATTCTTGGTGAATTGAAGTTTGAAGTTAAGAACTGATGAATGCTAAGCTTAAAATATGATAATATTATGTTAGAACATAATGGGAAATCTTCATTCATGCTTGAATTAAGTTTAGATTATGTGGTTAATTATATGTCATTAAGACCAAATTTTAAAGAATGAAAATTGTTAGGAGTAAGTGTTATAGATTGATAATTTGAGGTCCTTAGTAAGTAAGTATGAAATCAGTTTTAGATTCAATAGGGAGAACTGGAAGATATGGAGTTTTCGGATTTTAGGGTTTTCATGGACCAAAATGAATAGATTGTATTTCATGTTTAATTTATGTGTTTCTATGTGTTATTTGTGAAACTAATAAGTTTTGCATAATCAAATTTATCATACATAGCTAAAGACGACGTCGGGGACATCAAGGGATAAGGGAAAAGCGAAAGTCGTAGATGAGTAGCCCTATTTCGATTTATGCTTTCATGATTTGATTTCAATTCATAGCTTATTAAGTATTAATTGAATAAGGTAATATTTGGTCTATTGTTTCATGAATGGTAAGATTTATCTATGACTTGATGATTTGTGAACTTGTATTTTGATGATTATTGAAATTTCGTGAATATGGGTACATGAAAATATTAAATAAATGATAGGAATGCTTGATAAAATGTGTTGTAAAACATAAAAGATAAGTGAAAGAATGGTAATGAAATGAAAGTAAAATGAAATGTTATGTAACGATTAATGATATGTGAACTTATACATGATAATGTTGTAAATACCTTATTAAATAGTCTCGGATAAAGTTATGAGTATAGTTGGCATGTCATAGGATTCATTATACGAAGATACTTCAGTTTATACCAATGAGCACTGGGTGCATATTACTTCAGACATTCTAATGAGTACTAGGCACACATTACTTTCATTTATACCGATTAACACTAGGCGCATATTAATTTAGACATATCGATGAGCACTGGATGCATGTTATATTGGTGTATTGGTGGTTTGATCTGTGTATCCATTTTGAGTTCGTGCTTGATTAATAGGGGCCATAAACTATGTAGTATATGATTGATTGTGCTAGTTGATATGTGAAATGAATAATTTATGCTTGATTGGTTAATTGAATATAAATGCTAATATGATGAATGATAGAATGTGAAAGATTATACGAAAGCTCTTGTAATTTTTATGTTTTTTGAGATTGTGGAAGCTTAAACTAGATAACCCATGCCTCAATTGTTAAACTGTTAAAGTTTCAAAATGTTGTCATTGATGAATTCTTAAAGTTTTGGTGTTAAAATGTTAGCTTTAATGTAACACCCCTTACCCGAGACCGTTACCGGAGTCAAGCACGAGGCGTTACCTGACTTAACTTACTAGTTCGAAGCATAAAAATTTGCTTTTAAAAAAATTTATTTGCTCATGTTCATTCAATGTATCCTTAAAAAGGACCCTCAAAACCCTAAAACATGCAATGGAAATGGTTCGGGTCCAAACCGGGAACATTAAAAATTTTTCGAATACTTAAACAAATCAAAATAATTTATTTCACTATTGACAATAAAACTATCCACTTGCGTAACAGTCACTAATTTAATTATAACTCAAGTTACAAAACTCAAAATTTAGATCTGTAAATTTTCCCTGAAACTAGACTCATATATATTATTACCATAAAATTTCAAGAATTTTTGGATTAGCCAAATAGTACAGTTTATTCGTTAAAGTCTCCTCTATTTCACTATCTGACGTCCTGACCTCTATTCACTAAAAATCAATTATCTCATTGTACGGGCTTCATATGGTGCTTTCGCTTGTTTCTATTGAAAATAGACTCATTAAGTAATCTAGAAATATAAATTATGACTCATAATTCTTTGTATACAATTTTTTATGATTTTATAAAGTCATAAGAGGGGACTTCAAAAACCATTCTGACCCTATCTCATTAAAATTCACATATTACAAAATATAAAATTCCTTGGCTTACACCATTTCTTTCATATAAAAATAGGCTCAATAAGATTTAATTCTATATCTCATTCACTCTCTAATTCCATTTCTACTATCCTTGGTGATTTTTAAAAATCACATCGATGCTGCTATCCAAAAACTGTTCCATTGCAAATTTTTACTCTTTTATAATTTCTTTGTATTAACTGTCATTTAGGCAAACATAACACCAAAATATGTTCTTAAATAGCCATTTCGATAGCTAATCATATCGAGTATTTACATGCTATTCATTATCCATATCATAAGGTCACACACACAAAATGACTAAGTCCCTAAACATGTCATAACTTAATCGTTCAAATCATAAAACACCGAGATGTCTGTTGATAGTGTGAAACGATCTCTGAAATTCTTACTATCCTCGAATTAGCTTGGCGATACTATAAAGAAAAGAAGGAAAATAACGGGAGTAAGCGTAAAGCTTAGTAAGTTTACAAGCAAATAAATAACAACATTTGTGATAAATAATTATACTCATAAATCATCATCAAGTATCATGGTCTTTGCTTCTTCTTTACTTACTCTCTTACTTGTTTACTTACTTGCTTACTTAAATAACTCATGATTATAACTTCTCCTCCCTTGCTGAAATTTCTTTCTGAACTGATAACTGAAATATTCTTAACCCTTATAACTCACCTGAATCTATTTATTATGTTTTTACCTGAACTTTCATGTGACATAGTCTATTTACTAGCCCGTTGAACCACTTGGAATACTAAGGATACTCGGGTCTCCTGTCTGATAATAACATGCCAAAGCCATGTCCCGGACATGGTCTTACATGGGACGTTTCCTGTACTGCAAATGTCATATCCCAGATATGGTCTTACATGAGAGTTCTCATATCAGTGCCCATGCCATGTCCTAGACATGGTCTTACGGGGGACCTCTCATCTCGGTACCAACGCCATGTCCCAGACATGGTCTTATTTGGGACCTATCATAACCTCAATAATGTCAATTCCATGTCCCAGACATGGTCTTACATGGGGTCTCATCCCCCTAATGCCATGACATTTGTATCCGATACATTCCTAATGTTTCAATGGGACTTTTTAACACTGATTTTCTATCATCTCATACTTGAGTCAACATTAAATAATTTCATGAAATAAGTACATAGTTGCTGGAAAATAACAACATTAATAATAATTATTGAAATATTGCATTTATTTACCGTAAACTTACCTCGGTACAAAATACGATCAAATCTAGCAACTTAGTCCTCAACCTTTTTCTTTCTCCGGTCTAACTCTAGATTCTGTTCCTCTTGATCTATAATAGTAAATTTAGCTTATTTAATACTCACATTCATCAAAATAGTCCTTGACTCGAACTTTGGAAAAATTATGATTTTGCCCCTAAACTTTTGCATATTTACACTTTTACCCCAAAGCTCAGAAATTAAAATTCATCCCTTATTCTTATGTTTTATGATATTCTGAACATCTTCTTCTTCTATGTCAACATCAAATTCCCACTCTAACATTTACTTATGAACATTAGGTATTTTTACCGATTATGTCGTTTTACTCGTTTCCACTTAAAATCGCCTAGCAAAAGTTGTTTAACATAATTTCAAGCTTCATATTCTATCATAAAACATCAAAATAAACACATTTCACCTATGGTTATTTTTCTAAATATGAACCCTAACATGAATTAATGGTAGAATAAGCTAAATTAGGCCATGAGGACTCCAAAAACGTAAAAAGAACATTAAAAATGGGGCTTGGATGCACTTACTATGAGCTTGAGAAAGTGAAGAAGCCCTAGCTATGGTGTCCTTAAAGTTTCGGCCCTATGGAAGAAGATGAGCACATTTTGCCATCTTTTTCCCTTTTAATTCTTTTTATTACCAAATGACTAAAATGCCCTTCATTAAAACTTTAGTTATTTTTATCTATGTATGCCCATTTTTGTCCATGAAAATCTAATGGTCTAATTACCATTTAAGGACCTCTACTTCAATTATTCACTTCAATTAAATCCTTTATCATCTAAAGCTCATATTTACCCACTTTTGCAATTAGACCCTAATATGCAATTCAGACATGCAATCGCTGAAATTTCTTATCGGTATTCTAACACATGCATCCAATCAATCAGTAAATCATAAAAATTAATCACAATAAAATTTTTATCTCGAATTCATGGTTTCACAACCACTGTTTTGTTTAGGCCCTATTTCGGGATGTTACATTTAAAGCTTAGATTAGTTTGTAAAGTTTAACTGTTAGTTTTTGAACATAGGGACTAAAGTGTGAAAAATTAAAAATTTATGCATAATTTTGAAATTATATATAATAGAGGGCTGTAGAATGATGTAATTGAAATTGGATTGAAAATCAATGTCAAATTTGTAAGTTATGGTTGTTTTGGTTTAGGGACTAAATTAAATAAAATGTAAAATTTTAGGGACATCTAAAAATGAAATTGAATTAATATATGATTACAATAGGTTGTTTTAAGATGTTTGAAATCAATAAATTGAAATAAATTATTATATAGATCGAGATTTGAGATAATTGGGAGATAATCAATAAAAAACATAAATTGTATTGTGTTATATTGTTTTTCTTTATAGTTGAATTACTATTATATAATGTTTTGGCATTAAAAAGATTAAATCGAAAAATAGGAAATATGAAATAGATATGAAAAATATGTAGTAACAAATAATTAAGTTGTGAGACAGTATTAGTGTAACATCCCTCCCAGCGAAGCCCGAGTGTTCGAATCTTGTTTATAGAAGTAAGGCATATAGAGTAAGTTCTGAGTAGGTAGGTATTAAATTTGACTAAGTATATGTGTCTATGGATGCACCTTCAGGTGAAGTCTGCATTAGGCAAGCTTGGTGGTTTGGCAGACTCTTTTGAGGAGTATACGCCACTCTAGCTGTTAAATGAAATGATTAAGCCCTCAGTCTTAAGGCCTTACTTTGGAAGAACTGTGTGCTTTATTATTATTTTGTTATCCTGATTGAACAATCTGGTTAAACGAATAAGAATTTGGTTAATATAGGAATAAGTTTCTGTAACCTGTCAAACCCACATTTATGAAGAAAGAGAAGTGATTAGTCACAAGGAACGACGGGTTTGGAGGGAAATCAAACTTATCCACTAAGTGTCTTTTTCTTTTCATGTATATTTGTATAAAGCAAGCTTTGGCTTTCTAAGCAAGTTTTATGCTTTCTTTGGCAACCATATTTTCCCAAACTTCCTCAGTAATTTTTCTCTCGGAAAACTCTAGACTTAATACTTGCTTGAAGACTTGGGTTCGATGTATTTAGACAACTCCACCATTGTTTGGTACCGAGTAAATATCGATGAAACTCAAGTTATTTTCATGGTTATTTACGGGGCCTTAGGGTTTTATGCTTTAAGGTCACTTTGAGGTGTATGGGAGGAAAATTCTAGATTTTTGGTTTCCTGTTAATGTTCTTATTAAACTTGTTTAATTTTTCGGGTAAAATGATATGATAAGTTAACTCCTTATATTATAGCTCATGAAACTCCTGAAAACTCTTGTGATAAAGGCAAGAGTCTTTCTATCTAATATTGCAACATTTTTCTAGTGAGTTCCTTCTTGCTTTCATGTGTGTGTATAATGTTCTCGTTTATGTTTGATTGAGGTAAGCACTCTTATCCTATAAGATATGGGTAATAAATGTTCGTGATTATAAGCCTGAGTTGTTGTCTATGTAAATAGAGTAAGGGCCTTTTTTGTGTTTAAACCATCACCCACTGTTTCTGGAATGAACAATGTGAACTCAGTTATGAAAACGAAACCATGGCGATGCTTTCAATGAAAGGAGCATTGAACTGGTAAATCACGATACATGAAAAGGGATCATGTAACCTCTGGTAGGGTAAGAGTTATTGCAAACCAGATTGGCAAATCATGATGAACTGAATGAAATGAATTCTAAGGCTTGATCATGGACTTGGGTGTGGCTAGCACGAAATAGGTTGTCTGTATCGTTGCATGGACATAGTGTATACGCCAAAGGAATAGTGTCTGTAGTAAAGTCTATTTGTGTATGGTATTCACCAATGGGCGAACAGTACGACTTGTTGAGTTGGAAAGGTTTATTTGTATTATATATAGCTATTGAGCTGTTTGCTTTGGAACTCACTAAGTTCTTTGAACTTATTTAGTTACCTTTCCTTCTCAAGATCGCTGACGAAGTAAAAGACTTTCAAAGACTACACCAGAGGACATCTATTCCGTGAGATTTCTAAGTATGTATTATGCATGGCATGGGGATGGTGTCAAGATGGTGTCATTTTGAACAATAAATTTTGTATTTTAATGTTATTCTTTTGAAACCGTTAATTCAAAGAAACCTTAGTGAAGTGGTTATGTTTTTGCAAAGTATCAAATTATTTACTTTGAATGATTAAGGTTTGTCTAATTATATGAATACATATATGACACTGTAGTTAAATATATGTTTACGCCAAATATGGTTTTTAAGAGTTTCTATGTTTTTCATTTTCCTTAGAAATGTATAACCTTATTTATCATTAATTTCACAAAGGATTTACCGTTCATATTTATTTGAACTGTATTTTTATGAAGACCATGCCTGTACAAGTTTAAAGGAAAAGATTTTAAGGCAGTGATGCGTCAATGTTAGATCCTCCTTAAGAATCGGGTTTGAGGAGTTACAATTAGTACAAGTTATACTTGTAGCCTTTAATATAGTAATTTGTGATGCTATGAAATATCTATATGTGAAATAGATATTGACTAGATAGCAATTGACTAATAGTATGAAGTAAATATTATGGAATTGAATGGATTATAAATGGTTGAATGTTATATAATATAGGTTAGATTTCTACAAGTTGAATTGGTATAATTTGGGTACCATATTTTGGTACATTGGTTTAGTTGAAAGGCAATTAGTGGATGTTGATGAAATTGATATGTATCAAGTGATATTACATGGTTTAACTGTATATGTATAGGTTGGAGTTTACGATTTGTAACTCCATAAATTAATTCATTTAAATTTATATATACTTTCATTGCTTAGCATGATCAAAGGTTAATGTAAGTTGAGAATAATTGATGGAATCAAGTTGTTGTGAAATGTTGATTCTCGTGATGAAATATTGAACGTATAGAATAAAAAATAGTGTATTTTGATGCAAGTATGGAATTGACTTTGTATTGGATTGAAAATGTTATATTATAAGATGACTTGTTGAATTGAGTTATGAATTTTGGTTGTTAGGATATAATTGAAATTCTATAGAAAATTTGTTACTTAGTAAATGTGCAAGTAATGCTTCAGTTTATCTGATAAGGCACTAGGTGCTAATTAAATCAATGAGCGCTGGGCGCAATTGCATTACTTCAGCTTGTCTGATGAGGCACTGGGCGCCAGATGTATTGATGAGCGCCAAGTGTAAATTATTCACTTTGAAAGACTGGTATGAAATTTGGAGTATGGTATGCTATTACAGTATAAATAATACATTTGGTATAATGTCATAGTTTAACAAAATCTTGAAAGTTCTCGTTAAAACTTCTCGTATTGAATTGCTTATAGTGATGTCTTTGTATAGATTACTCAATGTTTAGTTGTTTTCCTGCACAGGTTAGATTAAGTATGTGATCCTATGCATTGACTTCAGCATTCAATGAAGATCCTAGACTCAATAATGATGGTGAAATTCCTTATTAGTTAATTGGCATGTACCTAGGGGTGTCATTTTGTATCTTCAATATGTTTTATTTTGGTTGATCACAAGTTGAACTTATATGGTGTTTGACTTTTAATGTCTATATATCATGTATATAAGTGTGAATGATAGGGTTATGGTAATCTATGACTGAAGCATTTGGATGGCCAATTTTGAATGTGGATAATGGAATTAAGGTGATTAAGATAGTATAGATGTTTTGATATGAAAATGAGATGTTAATACATGTTATAATGCATGATTGAATGACTTATAATGGTTTATGTCACTTTATTATGTATCGGTGCCAATAAGGCATATTGGTTACATGTTTAGGGTGATGAATTATGATATGTTTGGCATGGTTAGTTTTAAAGATGGTTAAATGCATATATATGATCTAATTGTAAAGTTGAATTGAAAAATTACACAAAAAGGTACATTTAGGTTCTACACAGGTTGGCACATGACCGTGTGTTACATACAGGCTAGTGACATGGCCGCGTAATCACTAGAAGGTAGGAAACTTTTAATCTATACGGGCACAGTGAGCTACACGACCATGTGACCCTTGTTTGTAAAATTTTCCTTCTTTTTGAAAAATTTCCAGTTTGATCCTTATTTGTTCTCGGGTCGACTTAAGAGCTTTGTAAGCTTGTTTGAGACTCAGTTTAGTTTGTAAATAATATTTTGCATGGTCTATGAAGTATTTTATTGTTTAATCGAATTTTTGAGCCTAAATTGAACGTGATATGTTTTGATAGTTGTAGTAACATTTTTAGCTCGAGTCTGATGACCAAACTGGGTAAGAGGTGTTACATTCACTTCTTGGCTCAACAAAGTTTGTATAGCCTTTTGTATGTTATGTTTTGAGTTGGCATGTACTTATTGTCAAAAGTTAGTTTTGGAGTCCATTTTGATGATATGATATCTCTAATACTAATGTTTTGTAATCTAAGCATGTTTATATATGTGCAATGGTATGATTATGAGAATATGTTAGTATGCATGATTCATTTATAATGTTTATGTCATGTATCATTTGTTGCTTCCATACTAAGTAAGCTATTTTGATGTTTGAATTTGGAGATGTTGTGATTATTATGGTGACCATGTATTTGAATGTGTTTAGATAAGAATGGATGGTGTTTAAAACATGTATTTTAAGTATCATATGTCATGGATTTGATTTATTGATGTTTTAGGTCAAAATAGGTTACTTTAAGGGTGATTTTTGGGTCTTGACAAACTTGTTTTGGTACAAGTGGCCAGATGTATTAGTACAAGTAAGTTAGTAGCAGAAAATGAATAGTGACAAGAACTTGTATCGGTACAAGTACCCACTTGTATCGATACAAATGGGGGCAAACAGGGTTTCCTCCTTTATTTTGAGTTGTTTTGACCCTCGGAGACCTATATTTGGTCTCAATCACCCTTGAACACTTAGAACTTATTTCAAAATGTTTTTAAATTGTTTTAAATGACTTGAAAATGATTTTAATCAATGTGAATATCTTATCATGAATTGATTAATGCTTGATGTTTATATTGAATTTAAAGTAGAAGTTAGTTCGAGTTGCTCCGAGAACGAATATGGTCTCACATTTAGACCTGACAATCACGTCGGGTGTGGGGTGTCACACTATGGGTTAGTAATTGACTTTTTCATATTGCAAAATGTAATGGATACCATGGGATAAAATAGGATAATATTGAGACAACGAATTTTATTCCAAAGAGATTAAGAATATTCTATGAGTATAACACACTTATAATAAGGTCATTGAATGAGCACTTAATAAGTAGCTTTCGCAATGATATATAATAAGAGAGAGTTCATTCATGGTATATAATGAAATGTCTCCATGATTAAATAATATTCTAATTAATAAGCATAGAGTCGAAACTTAATTACAAATTATTTGAGCCTTAATTATATATATCCAATCAGTCCTTCCGCTAGCTCGAGATAACCAAAAACAAATTACATGTAGAATCGATAATTGTGGAATGAATGAAAAGAATAGGTAAGACAAATAGATCCATGTATCATTATTCACAGTAAATGCATTTTTTTTCTAAGTATAAAAGATGACTCGGAAATTAATTTAATTTTTTTAAGCTCGTGTCTAGGCTTCAGCTAGTCTATTCTGTCCAAAAGAAATCACACATAGACACCTCTCAGAATACGTAGTACTTTAAAAAAAACAATTCTAAATTTAAAAGAAAAAAAAATAAAGTACTTATTTTATTATTTAATTAAAATTTTCACTATGTTTAAAATAAAAAAACTATATTTTATATTGGTAATATTCATAATAAGTATTTTTAAAATCGAATCCAACCGTGACGGAGCTAAACGGAAAACACAAATACATTCTCTTTCCTATTTCCCTTCTTCTCCTCTGGCAGTCCCTCCATTCCAAAGACCACGTCACGTACTCTCCTTTTTTTCTTTAGCCTCTGTTTTATTCGCTACATGCAATGAAATAAAAAATTACATTTCATTTCCTCTCTCTCCTCCTTTCCCTCTCCTTCTTCCTCTCTCCTCTCCTCTTCCGTTTCTCTCTATGACGTCGCTATATACATAATAATAAATAAAACAAACATATACAAAGCTTTCGTCTTCCTCTATGATGTAGCTGCCATAAGGAAAAGAAAACAGAGGAACTGATTTTATTTCATTTTTCTATATTTTTGTGTTTGTTTTTTCTCAAATGCACGCCAAAAATAGGGTTCCTAATAGCGGCCAAAGCACCCCATCACCACCGGCATCACCACTACGGTCACCGAGGTACCGCCCCGGGAGGAAGTCGGGTAGGTGCAGCCCGTTCCAACCGGGGCGGACCATTGCCCATCGCTTCTCTTGCTTACTTCTCTCTGTTCTTCTTCGTCGACAACGGATTTTCCTCTTTGCTCCTCTCATTTATATCTCCGGGATGCTTCTTTACATGGGCACCGCTTCCGTTGATATCATTCCTGTTGTTAAACACCGACCCTCACCCGGCTCCGTTTACCGGAGTCCCCAGGTTTACGAGAAACTTAAAATTTATATGAATGCCGATAATTCCTCTGCTGACGCGGTGAGTCACTGGTATCTGATTTGCTCCTTTTAATCTATTTGGTGAATTTTTGGATTTTGCGCTTGCGGTTCGGCTTTTTATATGGTTTTCTGTTCTGGGTTGGTTTTGTTTGTTGCTCGTTTCAAAATTTGAGTTTTTTTGTTGTCTGATCTATTTTTCCTTCTGGGTTTGGTCTTGATTGAATTTTGGGAACTAGGACAATGTAGTTAGCTTTTATTTTTTCCGTTGGTTTTTTGTTGTGTTATTTTCTATCATTCTAAAAATTATTAAAAGTTTAGGAGGTTGGATATATATTTTTTAATGCAAAATTCAACAAAACAGAATGCTTTAATCAAAGAAACAATTTTTATCATTGTTCTTTCTCTTTTTTATTTTTCACCATTGTTTTCTCAGGCAGTAGACCCTTGTGTCTTGTTGTGCATGCTCATTTCCAGCAGTAACAATCTTTTGGATCTAATATGGGTCTGAAAAACATTGAAACAGTTGCCATGATATCATCTTATAATTCGATTAGATGATCAGATGCCTTGTATCGTATCTGAAATTTCACTTTTTGTTTTCCAGCTTCTCTCATTGGTGTTCTTAAGAGCAATATGAATTGTAATACAATGATACTCTCTAATTATGTCATGTGAAAGTTTTTATCCATTCAACGTGTGTTGTTATTATTTTCCTGAAATATCTGCATGTTACGACTTGCTGCATTTTAAATTGATTTTGGAGATTTACATCAGATGCTGATTTGTGATTATATCTGCCTATTTATTGAATTTGTTGTAGATTTTGACTGTATGGAAAAATTCCTATAAAGGGGGGCAGTGGAGACCTTGTGTAAACAAGTCTTATGAAGGTATGAATTCATATTCCCTTTATTCTATTGTAAGTAGCTCATGAAAGTTTTCTGTTGCTTTGTTGACATCAATTAGGTTCTTTTAGTTTTCTGACAAGTAATATAAACAATGCCTCTATTTCTGAATCTCATTGTTTCTATTATTTTGGTGAAGGTAATTCTCTCTTCTTTTTTTTCTCTTGTATCTACTCAATTTCTTGTTGATGGTAACTTTCGCAAGCATCAATATTTGACTAACAAAAACGGGAGGAGTAGTCATTCCTAAGCAAATGGTTTTGGCACATAAGACAATATTATTACATGCCACAAAGGTATCGGAATCTGAGACTTGATTCATTTAGAGTTATAACTGATGGAAGCTAAAATACTTTGTCAAGCTTCCTGCCTCGTCCCAATTACAGATTATAATATTCCAAGCTATCCATAATTCTAGATTAGATGTAGACATCATTTGTTTGAAAAGGTCAGACCACTATGCATATTTACTGGCTAGGTTTTAAGGCTGGTAATTCAATGATCTTGTAGTGCTCAGTGTTGCCAGCTAAGTTCCTTTGTTAATAACTATTTAAATAGCATGTCTTTTATTGTTGCATCTGTGATTTGACAAAGTTTTGTGATAATATTTTGATTGCGCTAAGGAGAAAATTATAGCATTAGAAGATGACTTTCTTTCTGTTAAACGTGTGTGAATGCCATGTTTCATACCAACACCTTATATCATGTTTGGTTGATGTGATTTCTTTTGCCTAAACTGTCAAGTCTGAGTAATGGAGTGTGAGATTGCTATTTCAAGGAAAAGAAAGAGACAAGGGAGAGGAAATATGGAAGTCAATTATGTGAAGAGTAACTCCTTAAAATTTTTGCAAGAATCCTAGTATGTATGAGGACCTCAGGAGCTTCATTAACCTGCTAGTGTAAATGTCTTACATATAAGAGTTTTATATTCCATTTCTGGTGCTTTGCACATTTGTAGTACTTGTGTTCTTAATGCACATGCACTCATGAATGCTTCATGTTTATATTCACGAGTATGGTTATGGTTGTTGACTATCTTCATTAATTTAAAATTTGGCTGTTTCTTTTAACTACTATAGGTTTACCTGAATCAAATGGTTACATATATGTTGAGGCAAATGGAGGCTTAAATCAACAGAGGACATCGGTTGGTTCTATTCCTCTTTAGTCTGTATTTAATATTTGTGCTTTACCTCTATAAAGCTCGTCTCTTTTATGGTTTTGTTAATTTATTTTTTATGTACGTGGTTTTGGACATTTTGTAGATCTGCAATGCAGTTGCTGTGGCAGGCTATCTTAATGCAACCCTTCTAATCCCTAATTTCCATTTTCATAGCATATGGCGAGATCCCAGGTCTGTTATAATTTATTTTCAGTTGCCATGTTGCTTATGTGCCATCAAGGAAAAATGATAGTCTCAAGCCAGAGTGCCATTATCATCTTTTCATTTCAAGACTTGCTCTTTATAGGCTTTGTTTATTGTAAAATTAGAATGAAAGAAGATTTTTCAGAAAGGTCTTAAAGTGAAAAGAGATTTGAAATAACATATTTTATAATTTAAACAATTTTCTTAGATGCCAAAGAATTGTTAAAATGCTATTCAAAATTTCCATGAACCAAACATAGTTTCAAATTTTCTGTTCAAGACTTGCTCTTTATAGGCTTTGTTTATTGTAAAATTAGAATGCAAGAAGATTTTTCAGGAAGGTCTTAAAGTGAAAAGAGATTTGAAATAAAATATTTTATAATCTAAACAATTTTCTTAGATGCTAAAGAATTGTTAAAATGCTATTCTTCAAATTTTCCTTGAACCAAATATAGTTTCAATATTTCTGGGTTCATCTACCTCATTTGTTATTTTTACAGATCATTTCTTTCTCTATGTGTTGAACTTGATACTTACAAAACATTTTCTGATCTCATATTTTGCCAATCATTTTGCCATCGCATTGATTGAATCCCATATGTGGTTTTGCTTTTCCAGCAAATTCAAAGACATATATGATGAGGAGTATTTCATCAGTACCTTAAAGAACGATGTACGAGTTGTTGATAAGATTCCTGAGTACATAATGGAACGATTTGACCATAATTTGACCAATGTTTACAACTTCAGAATTAAAGCATGGTCATCCATTAGGTATTACAGGGATG
The DNA here is from genome assembly GCF_025698545.1 of Gossypium raimondii. NCBI lineage: Eukaryota > Viridiplantae > Streptophyta > Magnoliopsida > Malvales > Malvaceae > Gossypium > Gossypium raimondii. The sequence continues at coordinate 35,767,331 of NC_068565.1, forward strand.
TGGTCCTGCCCAAGCTGCTTGAAGAAAAGTGAGTTTCAGCACTGATTGTTGCATAACTATATATTTTAAAGTTTAGCTTTGTTTACTTGAGTGCCAAATGGTAATTATAAAAGTTAGTGCTCATAGGAAGATGATATGAGCAAAAATACTTATTTTTTGCTATGTGTATAGCTTATATGGACACATTTTCGTCACTGTTACCTTCTTCTAGTTGCATTTATTTGTGGATAAATTACACTGTTTAATGTCTGTCTTAATTTTTGCTACTTTATTCTGATTGAATGACCCAGGGTTATAAGAATTTCTCCTTTTGCAAACCGCTTATCATTTGATGCTCCTCCTGCTGTCCAAAGACTCAGATGCTTGGCAAATTATGAAGCTTTACGGTTTTCAAGTCCAATACTAAGGCTTGGAGAAACTTTGGTTGCAAGAATGAAAGAGCGCAGTGCAAACAGTGGTGGCAAGTATCTTTCTGTTCATCTTCGGTTTGAGGAGGTTAGTATTATTTTAATAGAAAATGTATTACGAAGGTTGATAATTTTTCTGTAATGACTTTTAGTAGCAGTAATCATCAACTCCATTTTTGGAAAGTGTATACTATATTTTTCTTATGCAGGATATGGTAGCTTTCTCTTGTTGTGTATTTGATGGTGGGGAACTGGAAAAAGAAGACATGAAAAAAGCAAGGGAAAGAGGCTGGAAAGGAAAATTTACAAAACCTGGTCGAGTTATACGCCCTGGAGCAATCAGGATTAATGGAAAATGCCCACTGACTCCTTTAGAGGTATTGTCAGTTGATTTTTTTTGTTTAAATAAAGGTTCAATTTATTGTTGTCATTAGAAAAAAAGGGGGGGGGGAGGGGGGCAGGCATGCGACTTGGTAGATTAGGGTTGGTAAAGAACAACTTTAGGAATGAGGTTATTGTTAGTTTATTATTTACAGTTGTGTTCGCTGAAGATAGACTGTCAGAGGCTCTTAAATTGCTCTAATACTTGATAAAATTTCTCTGTTTTTGCTGTTAATATGTGGCATCAAAATGAAAACTAGAACATTTCAAACTCCTTTGCAATCAAGCTTATAGGATGTGTAAGAAAACTAGAAAATTTCAAACTCCTTTGCTATCAAGTTTATAGGATGTGTACCTCGAAAAGAAATCATTCATTATGCCATGATTGAATTTGCTTAATAGTTTATGTAAAGATCATGGCAGTGGAAGAATTTGCTTCGTTATGTCAAATTCTGAATTTAGTCCCTGTACTCCCCTTAAATTAGGATTTAGCCCCTGTTCTATTATTATATCTAAAATAAGGGTCAAAAGAGTAAGAATTGTGCAAATAATAGAATAAGGACTGAATCAACTTTTTTGTGTAGTGCTTGGACTAATCTCAAATGTTATTGCTTCTTTATGAATTCTGGTTCCGCTGGAAATAATGGAGTGCCTAGTCTAATTACCTTGGCTATGTGATAGCTGTGTTTTATATGTTAATTTAAATGTTCCCAAGATCTTTCATATGCATGTAACTACAAGGATATCGACAGTTGCATCTGTGATAATTTATTTAATATTTTGTTGCACTTAATAGGTTGGATTGATGCTTAGAGGAATGGGATTTGATAATAATACATATATCTTTTTGGCTTCTGGAAAGATATACAATTCTGAGAAAACAATGGCTCCTTTACTGGAAATGTTTCCCAACTTGCAAACAAAAGAGATGCTGGCATCTGAGGAAGAACTTGTTCCATATAAGGTCAGGAAGCATATAAATATTTGAGCACTTCATTAAGTCCTTCAGTAATGCTTTTGTGATTGGACTTTCTATAATCTCTTTGACTTGGAATATTGCTTTCAGAGATTTTCTTCCAGGATGGCTGCCATAGACTATACTGTTTGCCTTCATAGCGAGGTATTTGTGACTACTCAAGGTGGGAATTTTCCTCATTTTCTGATGGGCCACAGGAGGTACCTGTACAGCGGACATTCCAAGACAATTCGACCAGACAAGCGAAGGTTGGCACTGCTATTTGATAACCCTAATATTGGGTATGTATTTAACTTTTCTACCGTTTTCCCCCTTGAAGCATGGACCAAAATGATTTATTTATAATACATACATAGATTTTATATATATGAAAATATAAATAGACCAACATTTCAATTAGGTTCGGGCCAAAAGTGGATTTTTTCTCTGTCTGTTTTGTGACCATAATAGGGTAGCAAATGATACTGTTGGCAATACTATTGGGGATATATTTGCACATTTCAGAAGACGTACGGTTGTATTGTACACTCTACTTGAGAGTTAATATTAATTAGGTTTCTTCTTTTGCAAAGTAAATACTTGATGGGATGGTTTACATTTGATAAATTTTGGAAACGTCTCTAAGGTAATCCAGGGAGGGCTGAGATGTTTTATAGTGAAACATGCATCCTATTTGTGATAACTGGAAATAAGACCTGTGGGATTCAAATTTACCTTCTTTTTAATTCCAGGTGGAGAACTTTCAAGCGACAAATGCTGAATATGAGGTCTCATAGTGACACAAAGGGATTTGAGCTCAAAAGGCCCAATGATTCGATATATACCTTCCCATGCCCTGATTGCATGTGTCGTACAAACAAATCAGAAGCAGCAAGATCATCATCAGCTACGTGATCTTGGAGGATTTTGATGGGTGAATGTATTTTGTTCCTGTAAACATAGCTAGCACATATTGGCACTGGCCCCCCCTTTTCTTTTGTCTAATTTTTTCATTCTTTTAATCCTCTTTATGTGGAAAGAGGGCACACAATTCAAATTTGGAGCTTTGAGGACATTTTTCAGAGGTCATACTGAAATTCTCAGCTGCATCTTTTTTGTATACGATGTTCAGAGAACGAAAATTGACGATTTTGCTAACGGAGGATGTCCCTGGCATTATTGTTTTGTGATTTTGCTGTAGCAGCAACTGCTGCATCTATCAAACTGTTAACACGGTATTCTTTCACACCCTGGTTTTATGATTTTCTGTAAATTAGTTGCAGTTTGATTTGGAAGAAATTTTGGTGTAGGTTGTGAGAAATCAGGGTATTATTATTGATAATTCATATTGAATTTTGTGAGAAACCAGTTTTATGATTCAGTTTTGGTGTAAATTACTCTGTCCCAGTTTCGAGAATTTGTTTGTTATTAAATCTTTCTGGATTTATAATCCTTGATCTTATTTTTTTGGTTACCAGTGCAACAGAGTTAAAACTTCAAATGGCAAGCAGAAAAACAGGCAGGGTACAATCTTTTCGGTGATTTGCTTATAGAACATCAAAACAAACGTTCCATACCTATTAGCTACTGTTGCAGAAGACGGTTAAGGCATTAAGGCAAAGCCTGCTATTATCTGGGGATCCTGATAATTATATTCTGGTTTTGTCAAACAATACTCAATCCATGCATCTGTTTTACATAAATTTTACAAGTTTCACTAGTTACAGACATTATCTCATCAACTTCATTACATTGATGGATAATTTTAACAATATAATCACAATGTCTACATAAACTTCCAAATAAATCTGATATTTATATTATGGTCGATAAAAATATTGTTTTCTTAAATTGATTTAATGTTTGAAAACTTTAAAATCATAAAAGTAATTAAATATTGTTGATGTGAGGGATCAACAAGGAAGGAATACAAGAGTGGTGGAGTTGATGGAGGCTAGTTCACCTTATATGGGTGAGACCTAAAGAATATAGAGGGTGAAGATAGGTTGAGAACAGAGTAGTAGTATGTGACTAGAATGTTTGAGAGTCGATTCCTTCTTAATCTTCATCGTCTTGGGGATTATTTATAGGTGAGGTCTTGTGTTAGGCGGCATTAACGTGGCAAATTTGCTATTAGGTCATCATTGTGGGATATGTAGGAAGGATGTTCGTGATAGGACGAGTGTAATACCCCGAAAATTAATACAATAAGAAAGTAATATAATATCCTTGATATAGTAAAATAAGGAAATAAAATGATAAAAAGGGTAATATTGATTTATGATAAAATAAGGAAATAAAGAGGGTGAAGATAGGTTGAGAACAGAGTAGTAGTATGTGACTAGAATGTTTGAGAGTCGATTCCTTCTTAATCTTCATCGTCTTGGGGATTATTTATAGGTGAGGTCCTGTGTGAGGCGGCATTAACGTGGCAAATTTGCTATTAGGTCATCATTGTGGGATATGTAGGAAGGATGTTCGTGATAGGACGAGTGTAATACCCCGAAAATTACTACAATAAGAAAGTAAGTTAATATCCTTGATATAGTAATAAAATAAGAAAATAAAATGATAAAAAGGGTAATATTGAGTTATGTCAACATTGGGAAGTATATTATGACATATTAATTCAAGAAAGGATTAAATTTCAAAAGTGAGAAAAGTTTTGTTGCCCAAGAGTAAATACTCAAAATTTGAGGGGTTAAAGTGTAAATACGAAAAAGTTGAAGGACCAATAGTGTAAATATTTTAAGGGTGGAATAATCTAGAAACTAAGGAAAATGGATGAATTAGGACCAAATTGAAAAGGTGAAAATTTTGAGGGACTAAATTGCAATTTTACCAAATTAAGTGATGACTTAAGGATGGAATTTCAAAAGATTATAAAGGGCAAAATGGTCAAATAGAGAGAGAATTCTAGAAGGTAATGATGATGTTTGTGATATTTTTAATTAATTAATTAGATAAATGTTATTTAATTAATATTTTATTAAGATTTTTAGTATTATTTTATTATTAAATGATAAATATAAAATGGAGGAAAGATGATGAAAAAAAATATATCATCTTTCCATGCAACCAACGTTAGAAGAGAAGAGAACAAAGAAAGTTTTGTTTTCTTTATAATTTGGTCCTTTCACCAAAAATTCACTATTTTCACCTAGAAATCAAAAGAATTTTCATAGCTTCCAAGAGAGAAAAATAATAAGGAGACAATGGGGAGCTAGAATGTCAAGTTAGATTCAAGAAATAGAAGCTACAAGAGAGAGAAAATCAAGTTAAAGATTGAAATCAATAGCACAAGGTAAGAACATCAAGATTTCAATATATTTTTAAGTTTGTTATTGTTGAAAAAGCATGTAAATGATGTTATAGTAGAGTTTTCTTAAATAAAGTCTTATGTTCTTGAAATATTAGTGAAAGGAAATAAGTGAAAATGATGGGAAATATTATAGAGAAAGGGAATTAGGGAGTTATAAACTTAGTAATCAACATCTTGCACTAAAACAGTTTTGGACAGCAGCAGTAGGTTAACTTTGAAAAATAACCATAAATTGTGAAAATCGAATTATAGGACGAAAAAATATGGAATTAAATTTGATTAAGTGTAGTTTCTCATAGAAGAAACGGTGTAAGTAATGAAATTTTAAATCATGAGATATAATAAATTTTGTGAGACAAGGTTAGAATGAATTCGGGTTCCCTGTTCTAACTTTGGAAAATCATCAAAATTGAATAAAACTAATTAGAGGCTTAAATTTACATGTTTAAAATCCTTAATTAGTATATTTTGAATATAAACAAACAAAAACATCATCCAAATTCTGTACAAAGAGATAATTAATTTTTAGTGAATAGGGTTGGAACTGTCAAATAGTGAAATAGGAAACTTTAAAGAATAAACGGTACTTATTGACTAAACAAAAATTCTGAAAATATTATGGTAAGAAGATATGTGACTCTAGTTTCATAGGAATTTAGCGGATATTAATTTTGAATTTTTAGCTCAAGATATAAATAATTTAGTGACTATGACGCAAGTGGACAGCTATAAATAAATGGTGGAATTATAGATAATGTTACATATAAGCATATTATACATTAAGGATGTGGAATGGAGAGGAGGAGGAGGCAATTAAATGATTATTCAACTAGCATGAGTTCTCATTAAAAATGACCAATTTGCATGTTTTAGGTTCAAGGACTAAATTGAATAAAAGTAATATTTTAAGGGTAAATTGGTAAAAATGTCAAAAAGTGACCAAATTGCATGAAATGAATTGTTTTATTATTTAAATTAATAAATTGAATGAAATCTTAATTATATCAAGATTGGGTGGAAATTCGAGGAAAATAGAAAATTACCAAAATGTCCTTGAATTTTGGTATTTCTGCAATTTAGCCTGGTAAGTTCGTGTAACTTGAATTATATTCTTAGATGATTGAAATATATATATTGGATTGAGAAATTGATTTGAATTGTGAACATGAGAAATTGTGAATTGAATGAAATGGAAATGAAGCTTTGAATTACATGAGTAAATATCGGGTATCGTAGGCCCTATTTGTTATGAATATAATATTTCGAGGATATGTTGTAAAGAATTATAAAAGCACATTAATAATTTAAAAGTTTTAACTCAGATGAAATTTGGTAACTCGGTTTAATACGTATGCAAATGTATGTCTTCTAGTAATGCCTCGTACCCTATTCCGGCGTCGAATACGGGTAAGGGGTGTTACAATGTGACATCGCTTGATTCGGTCATAATGTTTAGACTGGGTTTGGGGTGTTACAACGAGGATGTCTGTGATAGGATACGTTGTAATTCCCTTTAAATCGTAGTACGAAGTAGTTGAGCCCATGTGAGATTTGGTAGCCTAAAGATTTATGTTCTTAATGGGGGAGCAAATGGTGGTACCCTCCCAAGAAGTGAATGGCTAGCTTCTTTGAGCATCTACATTCTATCTGGTTGGATAGTCAAATTGGAAGGCAAAGCTTCTGATGACCACTCGGTCTGTAACGAGTGGAATGCGCTTCTAAGATGGGATATTGTACTACCATGTGTCTCAAGTTGTAGAGGTATAACAATATTCCCCTTCCCTCAAGCCGAGGATGTCATAAGTGACCTTTCTCGAGACAACTGTTTTTGCACTTTTTTGCGAGGCTTGCGGCGGAAAGTGGAGAGCTACTGTGAATGTTTTTAAAATTTAGCCATAAATGCCCTATAGGAATTACTTTTGGGAAATTGAGACTATGATGACTAATAATATACACCGATATGCGTTGAATTACCATTTGTTGTAGAATTGGTAGTGGAATAGTGCATTTTGAGAAAGCCCATATATATTCTTTAATTGTTTTTCTTTTGAGATTATTTTGCTTCTGTGATTTTTGGAATCCCTTTACCAACTTGAGACACGTAGCAACACGATAGGCCATCTAAGAAGCTAGCCACCTTCTTTATAGGAGGGCACCACCATTCGCTTCCCCAGACGTCCAATCTCCTATTAAGAACATGATTTTTTAGGCCACCAAACCCCATGTGAGCTTATCTACTCCTTACAACGATTCAGAGGGAATGAGAACGAATCAACATTTGGTGCAGTGAGCATAGACAACATGACTTCTCAGTCTCAAGCCGATGTCCCCATTGTCCCAGCTAATTCAACTTACCCAGCCAGTTCTTCTATTTTAACCAACTCCACCATCCAAGTATAAAATATTTACCGTTAGCTGAGTTCGCTTATAATAATAGTTATCAGTCCAGTATAAATATGGCACCGTTTGAAGCTTTATATGGAAGAAAATGTAAAATGTTATTGTATTGGTCCGAGTTGAGTGAATCCAAAATGGTAGGGATTGATTTGATTCGAGAAACTGAAGATAAGATTCAAATTATTAGAGATTGTTTGAAAGTTGCATTTGATCATCAGAAGTCGTACGCTGATTTGAAAAGAAAAGATATAGAATTTGTTGTTGACGACCGGGTATTTTTAAAAGTTTTTCCATGGAAAAAAATGCTACGATTCGACAAGAAAGAAAAGTTGAGTCCAAGATTTATCGGGCCTATAAGATTACTGAAAGAGTCGACCCTGTAGCTTACAGATTAGAATTGCCTCCTAGACTAGAGAAAATTCATAATGTGTTTCACATTTTAATGCTAAGACGATATAGATCTGATCCTTCACACATGATCCCTCATAGTGAAATCGAACTACAACGATATTTATCATATCCTGAAGAACCAGTGAAAATTTTGGCTCGGGAAGTCAAAGAAATTTGGAATAAATGAGTACCATTGGTGAAAGTCTTGTGGCATCAGCATGGTATTGAGGAGGTTACCTGGGAAATCGAGGAATCAATGAAATGACAATATCCGAATCTGTAACAGCTCGTTTTCAGTGAAATCAGAACAGTGGTTTTGGGACCACAAATCTGATGTGAGAATATTTATTTTATTATTATTTTAATGTCTACAGCATGTTAGTAGTATCGTATAAAAATTTCGTTAAGAAATTTTACCGTTTGCATGCTTAATTCGATAAAAAGGACTATTTTGTAAAAGGTGCAAAACTTGAATTCAATAAGCTAAAGGGACCTAGTGGTCATGCTATTAAATGGTTGAAGGTTTTATGTAGTAATTAAACCATTTTAATCATGAGTGGACACAGATGGACATTAAATGGATGAATTTTCAAGTATTAAACAAAGGTTAAAAATGTAATTATTTTAATAAATAATTTAAGTAAAACAAATAATAACAAAAGCTATCATCTCTTTTGTCCATTTCTTTCACCGAAACTAAACTAAGAAAACTCCATGAATGAAGCTTGAAGGTTCGACCAACATTCCTTGTGCATGTAAATGTGTTTTTGTCCCGTTTTTAATGATTTTCATGTTTTTGGGATCGTTGTAGCTTAATCTAGCTACCCCAGGGAATAATTTGCAAAATTTTTAAAATATTAGGGTTTTTTCATGAATGCATACATGTTGGTTGTGATGTTTGATGGAAGAAAATGAACCTTTGTTGTTAGATAAACAACTTTTGTTAAGTGATTTTTGATAAATTTGTCAATTAGGGATTTAATTGAAAAATATGAAATATTCATGGTGAAAATGTGAAAAAAATGAAATGTATGGGCTGCTATGAGCCTATATAAAATTCGTCTAGACTTGGGTACGGATGAAATTGCATGAATTGAATAGAATGACTATTAAATTTATTGAATTTATTCATTTAGATTAAGATAGACCTCGTACGACTTTAGATCGAGGCAAAGAGAAAGCTTCAGATTAATCAACTCTGTTTCTACATTTTATCGTCGCAGTAAGTTCGTACGTTTAAATAGCATGTTAAAGTTTGTTTTAAATTTTATCATTTTATGATATCAAATTATGTCTCGGCGAAAAAATTCAACGGCGTATCGATGATCATCGACCAATTAAAGGGATAGCTTCGACTATCGATTATCAAAAGGGATGGTGACGACCATCAACTATGAAAAGGGGATGGTGACGGCCATCGAATTATGAAAAAGGATAGCTTCGGATATCGATTAAGAAAAGGGATGGTGATCACCATCAACTATGAAAAGGGATGGTGATGACCATCAACTATAAAAAGGGATGGTGACGACCATCGAATTATGAAAAGGGATGGTGACGACCATCGTGATTACACTTTGTGTGAGCTTCGGTAAGAGTTTTTGATGCAAGTTACTTTGTTACTATGGAAGGTAGTAAGCATGTACATTCATGACTGTGGAAAGTATGAATTCATATTATTTAAACTTATGAAAGTTATTTTATTATGTGTTAATATTGAATTTATGTGATTAAGCACTAATTTGGGTTGTTGGTGATGCTTAGGCTTGTGCCAAGCTTGTGTTGGATTTAATCCATATTTATTTTAAGCTTATGCATTGTAATGGTAAGCATCGTTTATGTATTATGAACTTACTAAGCATTATATGTTTACTTTGTGTTCTTTTTCTTTGTTTTATAGTTAATCGGAAGCTCGTTCGGGTTGGAAGATTGTCAGAGACCTATCACACTATCCATTGGCATTACTAGTAGATTTTGATGTTTTGAAGTCATGGTTATAATGACATGTATAGGTGTTTTGTTCTTGATGAAATAGCCATTATGTTTGGCATGTAAATATGGTATTTTGGTTAATGAATTAGTTGTCATGTTGGCTTGTATATATGTGGTTTTATGATGGTTGATAATTTGGCATTTTAGTGCTTTTTGTGCTTGGTTTTGGAATGGTCAAGTTGATGTATGTTTTAGTGACCATTTTGGTATATTTGAATTTGATTTTGGTATGGTCATTTTGGTAGAATTTGGTATAGAAATTGGTTGCTATTATTGAGTTGTTAAATGGCTAAGTTATGCTTGTGTTTGAGTATATGTAATGTCGTGAAAATTGAGGCACCTTTTGGCATATTTGTTCTATGAATAGGTACCATATTGTGTAACATCCCTTACCCGTATTCGACACTGGAATAGGGTACGAGGCATTACCAGAACACATACACTTGTAAACGTATTGAACCGAGTTATAAAATTTCATCTAAATTAAAATTTTCAAATTATTAACACATTTTTATAATTCTTCACTATATATCCTCAAAATATTATATTCATAATAAATAGGGCCTACTAGACCCGATACATACTCATGCAATTCAATGCTTCATTTCCTTTTCATTCATTTCACAATTTCTCATGCTTACAATTCAAATCATATCACTAGCAATTTCCTTTTATTTCACTTACAATTCAATATCATTAAGATCAATACTAATACGTATTTACCATTTAAATTAATGTTTATCGATTATATCATTCATTAACACATTTATGAAATTCCTAATTTTGCAATGAAAATATCATTTTAGCTTAAATAACAACATCAGTTCAACTCATCATCCTCTTTTTTCGTCATTTTACACTTCAAGTATGAACTTATTATTTCATTACCTTTCCACACCCGTTTCCTATTCTTATCACACAAGACATAAACGTATCATTCAACCATAGTTGCAAGCTATTGCATTGAAACATAATTCTTTTTGGAACTAACTACATGATAAACCATTTCACTAGAGATTACATAATTTAAACCTTACCTCCCCTTTCATGTTCACAAGCATATTTCCATTTAGGCACTTACTGTTTCGATGCATAACTTATAGATTTAACATGGCATAATCCCGCCACAACTTGGCCAAAGCCTAAACATGTATACCAAATATGCCAGCCAAATAAACATATAACATAAGCATTATAAGCATGGATGAACACAATATTTATTCATGTATCAAACTTACTAACATGTGTTAACTCAATACCCATTCATGACATTACTTTGTTCCAAATCATATACCAAATATATCATACACACATACTATGAAACTTTATTTTCCCACAGGAGCTTAAACCATGACCAATAATGCACAAATATATGCGTCATTTCTATTTCATCGTTTATCAATTATAATCGAGCGTATTACCAATTATACACAAATCATTCATATATTTCACAATTTTTCCTCCATCTTCTCTTCATTCCTCATCCTTAATGTGTATAACACACTTAAACAACATTATACATACTTTTACTATTTTCCCATATGTAAATTCAAGCTGACTGCCTGAGTCAGCGTCAATGATTTATTTATATATTGAGATGCAGAGCTCCAAATTAAGATTAATTAATTTTCCCCAAAACTATACTCACATATATTCTTACCATAAAATTTTCAGAATTTTTGGCTTAGCCAATAAGTACAGTTTATTCTTTAAAGTTTCCCCTATTTCACTGTTTGACAGTTTTGATCCCTCTTCACTAAAAATTAAATATCTCATTTTACAGAATTGAGATAATGTTTTAGTTTTTTATTTTGAAAATATACTCATTAAGTATTCTAAAATATAAATTTTAGACCATAATTATTTTTTAAAATTTTAACAATTTTCTAAAGTTAGAATAGGGATTACGTAATCATTCGACCTGTCTCACTAAAATTAAAATATCTCAAAATATATAAATCTTTTGCTTGCTCTATTTCCTTTCTATTAAAATAGACTCATTTAGATTTTATTCAACATCTCATTCAACTTCTAATTCGATTTTCACTTTTTTTAGTGATTTTTCAAACTCACACAACTGTTGTTGTCCTAAACTGTTTTGTTGTTAAATTTACTCTTTCATAATTTCATTACTTCATTTCATTGTACCAAAGGGTCGATTAAATATCAAGCACATTGTTCATCACATGGTTTTATTTGATTACACTTAATCGTTACGTGATCACATGTATTTTCACTTAGCCAATTTCCTGATGATCACTTCGGAATAATAATCATTACACGGTGGATAAGCACATAGCACCACCCTTATAATCCATTACATTCGGTGGAATCGGCATATAGCAACCACCTTTATTTTCAATGATTTTTAGTGGAGTCAGCACATAGCAACCACCTTTATAATCAATGGTACCTTGTGGAATCAGCACATAGTAACCACCTTTATAATCAATGGTTCCCGGTGGAATCAACACATAGCAATCACCTTTATAATTAATGATACTCAGTACACGTAGTAGCCTGCACATAGTACTACACACGTGACCATTACTATCACTTTCACATAGTGGCCTGAACACAGTCCATGCCACACAAGTGATCATTACTGTCACTTCATTCGTATCTTTTCTATTCCGGAGGTTCAACTGGGAAATTTTTCACTTTTTCTCACTTTTCTTTTTCACTGATCAAAGTCAATTTCTCGTCTTTCTTGATTTATAATCACACATTAAACTTATAAACACTCACATTATTCAATCTAGTCCAAAAATCACACTTTAGAAAAATTACATTTTCCCCTAGAGTTTCACAAAATTACGATTTTGCCCCTAGGCTTGTAAAATAATTTTTATTCAATTTCCTTACATTTTAGGCCTAGCCGAACCATTTTCATAAATATAGTAGTCCAAAATACTCACTTATTCACACACTTGTGACATATTTTATAACTTTTACAAATTAATCCTTTTAGGCATTTTCATCGGAAATCACTTAGTAAAAGACGTTCATCACACCCCAAACATTCATATTCTTCCATAAAACATCAAAATACATGCATATCATTCATGGGTAAATTTTTAAACACAAACCCTAGTTCAAATTAATGGTAGAAATAGCTAGATCTTGTTACGAGGATTTCAAAAACGTAAAAATCATTAAAAACGGGGCTAGAACGGACTTATAATCGAGCTTGGAAGCTTGAAAAATCCTAGTCATGGTTTCTTCATGCAAAATTCAGCCATAGCTTGAAGATGGACAAAAATTGGCTTTTAATTTTGTTTTTAATTCATTTTAATAACTAAATAACCAAAATGCCTTTAATGAAAAACTTTGGAAACATGCCTAACCATATGCATTTTTGTCCACCAACTTAACCAATGGTCTAATTACTATATAAGGACCTCCAATTTAAAATTTCATAACAATTGGACACTTCTAACATGTAGAACTAAACTTTTACACTTTTTACAATTTAGTCCTTTTTACTAAATTGAGTGCCCAAACGTTGAAATTTTCGAACGAAATTTTCACAAAATCATTTCGTGAAATTATAGACCATAAAAATATAATAAACATAAATTTTTTTCTCGTTGAATTTGTGGTCCCGAAACCACTGTTCCGACTAGGCCCAAAATTAGGTTGTTACATATTGTGCTAGCTTGATTTTGCATATTTTAGGTACATTTTGGATGCTTGAATTGGATGCAAATGGGTTGTATGTGTGTGCACAATTTGGGTGAAGGAAATGGCTTAAAAATGGCCTATTTCTTGTCCACACGGCTTAAGACACGGGCGCATGCCTCAGCCGTGTGTCCTTTATAAGTTTCAAAGGGTTGCAAGTCAGGCTGTTACACAGCCTGGCACACGGGCGTGTGGCTTGGCCGTGTGACCCAAGTTAAAGAGTTACACGGGCAGTGACACGGGATGGGACACGGTCGTGTGTCCCTACTTCGAATGTCCACACGGCCTGAGACATGGGCCTGTGTCTCAGCCTTGTGACCCTTATAGTATGAAAAATTTGAACTTTTCCCAAAAATTCTATATGTTTCCAATTTAGTCCTGAATCGTTCCTAAAGTGTTTTTATGGCGTTGAGGGTTCAAATAAGGAACAATAAGCTTATGTTTGAATGGAATTTGATGTGATTTTTGAAATGTTTCAAGATGAATATTTAAGTGTTGAATTTTTTTGTCATACTCTGTAACCCTATTTTGGGGATGGATACGGGTTACGGGTGTTACAGAATCTACTCTTAGGTTACAATTTCGAGGATAAAATTTCCTAAGGGGGAGACTTGTAATATCCTATTTTTAGTGATATCAAAATAATGGTTTCGAGACCATAATTTTGATGAGTAAATTATTATTTTATTATTTATTCAGTGTCTACAGGATTTTATTGAGGTCGTATTAAAAATTCGTTAAGAAATTTTAATGTTTAGATGCTTAGTTGACTGAAAAGGACTAAATCGTAAAATGTGAAAAAATTAAGTTCTAATAGTTAAGAGAGTCAAATGGCCTTATAAGTGAAAGTTAATGGACTTGAATGGTAATTATACCATATATGTTGATAGTGTATGTACATGGATTCGGTATTATTGAAATTTTGATCATTTTTAAAGGGAAAAAAGGTAAATTAGTAAATAAAACTAAAATAACCTAAGAAATCATGTTCATCTTCTTCATTTCATCCTATCTCCACTGAAAATCACCATGGAAAGAAGCTAGGGTATTCGTTCAAGCTCATTTCATTTAATGTAAGTGAATTCAAACCCGTTTTTAATGATTTTTATGTTTTTGGGATCATTGCAACTAGGTCTAGCTAGCCCGTACCTTCGTTGTTGAATCTGTTAAAATTTTTTTGAAGTTACCATTGATGAATCTTGAATGTTTTTTATGATAACCATGTGTTTGAAGCTTTGATCGTGGTATTTGGTTGAATTGTGAAGGGATTTTTGTTAGATTTTGATTTAAAGATTAAATTGTTAAAATGTCAAAATCTCAAGGTTTGATAGTGAATTTGATGTACAATACGGAATATTAAAGGGCATATAATGTTCGACTGTAACTTGATTCTAAGAAAATAGTCAATTTGATTATTTTCGAGTAAGAGGACTAAATTGTAAAAATTGTAAAAGTTTAGGGAAAATGTGTAATTAATGAGAAGTTAAGGGTTATGAAATTGAATGAAATGTGAAATATGTATAAGTTTAATTTATTGTATTTAATTATCATATAGATCAAAACTTGGATAGAAAAGACAATAACCTAGGAAAAGGAAAAATAGCGAATTAGTCTTTGCGTGTTGGCCAGAATCGAATAGTAGGTAAGTTATAGTGTTTCAATACGTAAATAAATTTATAATTTGCATTCTTATAATATATTTCTTAAATTAAATGTTCATAATAATTATTGAATGATTGCACATACGTGCCCCTGTTTTGTACTTCGGTTCCCCTGATTGCACGTACGTGCCCCTGTTTGTACTTCGGTACCCCTAATTGCACTTTCGTGCCCTGGTTATACTTCGGTAAACCTATATCAAATATTATATGAGTTGTATTTAATGGTATTTAGATTAAGTGTTATACTATGTTCTTACTAAGCTTTGTAAGCTTATCGATTTTTGTGGATTGTTTTGTAGATAACCGTTGCTGACACTTTGGAAGGATCATTCAACCGGCTCACACTATCCGTTCAAGTTGGTAGTTTTTTGTAAATATTAGGGTAGTGACATGTATATATATATAGATGAATATGGGTTTGAAGGGCATATGATGTTTTGTATTAGTATTTAGGTATGTTTATGCTTTGAAAGTTATGGTTAGATTGGAGTACTTTAATGTTTCACCAAGTATTGTCATTTTGGGCACTTCCAAATGCTTTTATATAAGGTTTCATATTGGTATTTTATGATTTTATGGAAATGGTTAACTGGGATGGGTTTTGGTAAGAGTTTTGAATTAGATTATATGCATGAACTAAAGTGTTTTTGGTCTGTTTTGATATGTTATGTTTGGATTTTAATTATGGTGCCTTTGAATGACATATTGGTTAGTTGAATTAGGATTCTTGAAATAGCATTTTTGATGTATGTTTGAGTGATGTTTAGGCCCTATTAAGTGTGCTTAAAAATGTTTTAAGGTTATGCATGAAATGGTCTTAGAATGACTTGATTTTAGGTAAATTTTGGGTCCACACGGCCTGAGACATGGACGTGTGTCTCAGCCGTATGAGGCACATGACCATGTCTGAGGCACACGGCCATGTGTCATATGATGATATCCTTAGGTTTCAAGTCAGTGAGTTACACAGCCTAGCACACAGCCTGGAACACGGGCATGTGGGGCAACTTAGAAAGTTACACGGCCTGCCACACGGGCGTGTGTCCCTAGTTTGAAGTTACATGGCCTAAGACACGGGTGTGTGCTTTAGCCGTGTAAGCACACGGCCTGGTTACACGAGTGTGTGCTATCAGGGAAAGCCTCTGACTTGTTAGGTGTGATTGTTTAGGTTCGCATTACATGAATTCTGTATGTCTTCTTCTGCTCAAGTAATATGTGTGTATATTAGTTGCGAGCCAGCCGGTTTGTCTACCAACAAGGATAAAGGCAAAGCTAAACTTGTTTAATTTTCTTCATTTTTCGATGAGTGGTCTGGAATTATTTGGAGTATGTTAACTGCTATGTTTTTCAATTTATACTGATATGTTGTCTTAAAGTATTAAGTTTTCGAAACAAGTTTCAAAGGTAAGTTATCTGAAAAGATATGTTTTAAAGCTATGAACCTCTGTTTTCAAATACAGTTTGAAAATATGATTTTTAGAACACATTTTTGTACGAGCTCCTAAGCAAGCTGAGGTTTTAAAAAATGTTTTCAGAAATGGTTTCACAGTTTGTGTATCAGCGAAGCTCCCTACGTGAGCTTAAGTGATAAGTTGTGTATCAGCGAAGCTCCTTACGTGAGCTTAAGTGACAAGCTATGTATCAACGAAGCTCCCCATGCAAGCTTAAATGATTGTGCTCCTTAGTGAGCCCAGCTCTATGCGAGCTAGTGTGATATGTCTCAAAGTGAAGGTGACACCCCTAACCCATATCTGTCACCAAGATAAGGTTACAGAGCATTACCGTAAAATTCTAACTTTAAAACATACATTTAGTACCTCAACATAAACATGACATCAATAGTTCATCTATATGCATATAGTCCCTTAATCGAGCCTTCGAGGCCCTAAAAACACTTTAGAAACAATTCGAGACTAAATTGGAATCATTCGGAAAGTTCAGGTTAAAGTTAGAAACTTGAACTGTAGAGGTCAAACGGTCGTGTGACTCACACGACTGAGTCACATGCCCATGTCTTAGGCCATGTAACATTCAAAATTAGGACACAGGAACGTGTTCCAGCCCTTGCTCGTGCCCGTGTAACTTTCGAAGTTCGATTACACGGCCAAGCCACATGCCCGTGTGCGAGGTCATGGAACTCTCGAAATGGCCTTACACGCCCGTGTGCCAGGCTGTGTGCTAGGCCGTCTAACAGCCTAACTTGCAAACCTTAAAACCTACAAGGGACACACGGCCGTGTCGTATGGCCGTGTGTGACACACGGTAGAGTCACACGCCTGTGTTTCAGGCCGTGTGGACATGAAATTGGCCAAAATCAAGCCGTTTCTATCACCATTTCAAACTTGTACCTAAAAACAATTTGTGCCCAAATTCAAAGCACCAAAACCTTACCAAAACATGCATAAAATGACCAATTTAATAGACCATTAACATACAACCAAGATGTTATACAACACACCTCAATTACAATCAACCAAACATACCTAAACATGTACACTTACCATATCTCAACCATACTTATATAAATCAATACCACTGCCAAACATACCATTGTCATGATCATTAGAAATTCCTTATAAACATACCATTTGGTCACCTAAGTATGCATCATATCTTAGCCATATTAACCCATACCAATAAGGCATCAAAAGTACCAAAAGTACATCAACCAAAATAACATATACATGCCAAACTTATCAACTAACATTCAAACACAAGTCCACCTATACATGCCATTATAATTGTGGCCAAAACATCAATAACTACCGATATAATTGCTGGATAGTTTGATAGATCTCTGACGAAATTCCAACCTAATCGAGCTTCTGATTATCTATTAAATATAGGAAAGGAAACTACGTAAGCTTGGATAGTTTATTAAGTTCATAAATCATGAGCATAACTTACCATTTCAATGCATAACATTAAAATTAAGCATGATACAATCCAACCATAAGCTTGGCACAAGCCTAATACATGAGAGATATGAATTTCTCATTCCAACACATGGTGATATTCTACTTATGGATCAAGATGAGCCTAGTACTTATCAAGAAGCAATAGCGAGCCCAAATTTTGAGAAATGGCTTGAGGCCATAAGGTCTGAGATGGATTTCATGTCAGAAAACCAAGTATGGATCCTGGTTGGCCCACCTAAAGGGGTTAAACCCATAGAGTGAAAGTGGGTTTTCAAAAAGAAAATTGACATTGATGGTAATGTACAAACATACAAAGGGAAATTAGTAGTTAAAGGTTTTTGACAAGTTCATGGTGTAGACTATGACAAAATCTTTTCTCCTGTTGCTATGTTTAAATCCATCTGGATCTTACTTACAATAGTTACATTTCATGATTATGAAATCTGGTAGATGGACGTCAAAACAACTTTCCTTAATGGGAAACTAGAAGAGGATGTGTACATGACATAACTTGAAGATTTTGTCGATCCAAAAGATAATAGTAAGATATGCAAGCTACAAAGGTCCATTTATGGAATGAAGCAAGCTTCTTGAAGTTGGAATCTTTGTTAAAATGATGAAATCAAAGATTTTGGTTTTATCAAAAATGAAGATGAGGCTTGTGTTTATAAGAAAATTATTGGGGGCACTATTATATTCTTGGTACTGTATGTAGATGACATATTTATCATAGGAAATGACATACCTACCCTACGGACTATTAAGACTTGGTTAGGAAGTTTTTTTTCTATGAAGGACTTGGGCGAGGCTTGACTAGCTCCAGGCAGTGTCCGCAAGTATATGGGTCAGGTTGTAATATAGTAACAACGAAGTAGGTGAGTACTCTGAGGATTGTACCTAAGGGACGCGAGCACTAAATTAACCCTAACCTAAGAAAAAATAGAGCTAATTAGTACTTTAAATAAATTATATTACGAATAAACGTAAAGAAAGGTTTTTGGTATTTTTGTAAATAAAGAAGAAAATAATATAAAGAAAAAGACATTGAGAAATTTAATATAGAAACTGAATCAAATCTGAGTATGGGTGATTAGCTCGCTTCGGTAATCATAAATAACTGTCACTATGGGTTCCCTGTTCAACCAACTAGTCATTCCCTAGCAGGATCTCTCGATCTTCCACTAGACTAATGAGTCGGCAAGAACTGCTTATCTCTTAACCTTACAGTCCAGACTGGTTCGGAGTTAAGGTGTTCGCGGATAAGTTATATCAATTTTGGGTTAATTCCCACTAAGATGACTTCCTAGGGTCGTCAAGACTAGGGTTTAAGTTCTTCTTCTCGTGAACATCTGATCCACTAAGAAAACTTTACACAACAATCAATTAATCAAACCTTTACTCACTAATCCCCCATAAGAGGATTAGTTCCTCATGGATCTCAAACACATAATAAACTTGATGTGAAAGATAAACATTAATAACAAATCAAGAGACGAAGGTTTAAGAGAATCCTGAACTCTATTGATTGAAGCACGAAATCCACAAAGAGTTAATCAAGTTCCACAAATCAGATCTCCTGAAAAATGCAAATAGCAAAACTGAAAATAACCTAAGCATAAGAAAAATGAAAAACTAAAAATTTAAATTACAAAGAAAATTCTAAAGTATGAAAGTTATCTTTTAACAAGTGTTTAAGAGCCTATTTATAGAGTTAGGGTTGTCGTCGTGCTCAACCCTAGGTCAGTTGATGCTCTTGCACTTAATATTTGACTGTGCAGACCAAAATGCCTCTGGCTCATAATTACTTCCCATACAAGACCAATATTGCAACACCCTAGTGCATGTATCGCGACATCGAAGGCAATATGCTCATACTCAGGGTAGCTTCAGGGGTGTGTTGTGACATCCCTTGGTTGTGTCGTGACATTGAAGGCAGTCTCAGGATTCTTGTGCTCTGTTCCCTATGTTGCGACATCAAACTACTCGTGTTGCAACACAGTGACAATTATTGAGTTGGTACGCCCTCTAATGGTCTCCTGCACAGTTAGAAAGTATATTAGCTCACCCTAAGGCCTCATTCGGCCCTTAAGGTCAATATAAGACTCAAATTACAGTTTTTTTTGAATGTAAATGAAATTATAAAAAAACTCAACTAAAACATAATAAAAATGCTTGTATTCAAGCTCCTCAAATGCGAAAACTAGTTAAATATGCTACACTGAATTACGGTAGATCAAACTCCCCCATACTTAAGTCCTTACTTGTCCTCAAGTAAGGGAAAAAGAAATAGTAATTAAAAGAAGACCCTTGAGCAAGTATGGTACAAATGTTAACTTGGAGCACAAAACTAGGCATTTCATATTTACAGATAATCTTGACATGATATATAGCTGACTTACCACTTTTAATATCAAACACCTAAGTTCAGTATATTACAAAGCATACAAACATTAAGGGTTTCAAATGTAGGGATCCATCAATAAATTGTATAGGTAATTTGATTATCCTAACAGAATACAACCGGTTGTTAATGCAATTATTAAGTATGATGTCAATTCATGAATACGTCTAACTAAGTCACATAAGGCTTTTCGGCTTGTAACGTTCTAAAGCTTAAGACAAGTATGGAATTCAAGAATAGTAAGCATCAAGATAGTTTTAAGCATGAAAAAAGTTTGGCACATCGTATTGTTCCCTATTCTCCCCCTTAATGACCCTATCCCGCTCACCGCCTTATTTCTCCTTCTCTCACCTTCCTTATTTCTTAACATAGGAAATCATAGCATAATGTAGCAACTACGACTAACTTATGATTCTTTTGTGCACTAATGAACGAGTCTTTCTATTTTTCTATGACTTTGTCACTATTCTTTCTTTTTCAACACATCTCACTCACAAATGCTTTTGTTTTTCACGTACTTTTTCTACTCGTTTGATTTTCTTTTTAGATTTTTATTTTGTTTTGCACTCTTAAGCTAGCCTATAATCACTATATCACACTGAACTTTCCTATTTCACTCTATTTCCACAAAATTCGCCGTAATATATCTACTTAACCCTCAATACGTATGGTCAAATGTCTATAGTCGTGTAGTTCAAGACCAAAGAAAAAGGTAAATACAAATCATCATTTTGGCTCGGGTTTTGTATGAAGGTTCTTTAAGAAGTGTTTTCTAGCTCAAGTATAGGTACTAAGAATGACTAAAAAAGGGTTAGCTTTTTGGCTTCTGGGTATATACCAAACAATGCCTTAGGTCATCCCTAGGTATCTTAATATTTACAAATTTAATCAACTAAACAATTACAAATTCAACCATCTATCATACATTCTAGTATGCTCTTTTCCCTGTACTCTCTATATCATTTGGTACATTCAATTGCTAAATGCTTATTTATAATGTAATATATAGAACTTAGTAGTCTAATAGTCAAAAACTTAAAACAATCTACTATCATGCCAAATTTACAGTAAATGCAATCAACCTATATACATGCTCCTAACCAATCACTTGTATTTCTACAAGCTCAAGCACACAATTGACAATAAAAATTAAAGAAAAGCATAGAATTAAAACAAATTTTCTATGTTACCCCACCCACACACACACTTTAGATAACACATTACCCTCAATGTATAGCCCCTGAAAAGATAAGGAAAGAAGTTACCCAATTGATTGTGATAGTTTTGTAAGCTATTGCTGAGTGCTTCCTCTGGTCGTTGAAATTTTGAACTTGTTATGCTTCTTCAGGTGATGTTCCTACACATAAAACTTTAAAACAGTAAAATAAAGCAAATAAAAACAAAAATCTATTGTTAATTCTTCTCTTCCAAACAAAAATTAAAGATTATCCCAAATTAATACAATCCCCAAAAAAGTAGAAAATGAAAAATTTAGTTTAATCATCATCTGAATCATCAAAACAAGGCTAGTGTCCCTTTTCAATTGGTGTTTTTCCTTTTCGTGAGCCATATCCATAATGGGAGCTCCCACCCGTCAAAGGTGCATGTCGGGTTAGACTTCGTATGATGGGCCCCTTTGGTGTGGAATATTGAGGCTGGAATGTTGTTTCATAGTCATCCTCACCCCTATAGAAGTCTCACTCATCCACCTCATTCTCCTCTTCTTAGGTTGCCTCCTCATTTTCTGCTTCTTCTTCTTGATGGATTTGAATCGGACCAAACAGGTCTAACGAGTAATTCAAAACTCTCAAGTTTTTCCACCGCGCAAATTCTTAAAGTATTGGGCACATCTCTTGCATCCATCTTATCATTCCATCAATTTTTCTTCAGTGCTCCCACTTGTTTCTTTCCGAGCTTTTGATTTTTTTCCTTTCTTTGAAGCGAAGCTGGGACATCCATCTTTTCTTTCCTCCTCTGGTTCCAATAAGTAATTTTCTTTCTCCAAAGCTCGACAAACTAGTATATATCAAATCTCTAATCAGACTTCTTGTTGGCTTTATGAACTGCTCATTTTCCTCCATTAGGACCTTCGACTTCTTATGTAGCACTGTCATAAGGTGAGGAAAGAAGACCCCAACCTTCTGGCCACTTATACACAGCTTCATATTACGATGATCCATCTATCTACACATATATGTTTATGCTTGTAACGCCCACATCCCGTTCCATTATCAAAATAGGGTTGCAGAGTGTTACCTTAAAAGTCAGAACTTTTCATTTCATACCATAATTCAAATTAGATAAAGAAAGCATATTTCCACAGTTAATCAAACATAACAAGACAAGATACAGTGTAAACTTGCACAAAACTATGTACCAATACAACATATCCAAAAAGGTCTTATTACATGCCATATATATCAAACCAAAATCATAGTCTACCAAAGATTCCCGGATAGTGTGATTTATCGCGTTGATCTGATCTTTCGAGTCCATAAAAATGTAATCTACAAAAATGAACCAAATTCAAGTAAGCTTACATAAAGCTTAGTAAGTTCGTATGAATAATCAATATATTTTTACCCACTTAAACGTGATAAATCAAAATTTACATTTAGACAACGAAATTCCCGACAATCACAACTTCTATCAAATGAATAATATTTGAAGCATTATTTCAGTGTTCGTTTCCAATCATCGATATAGAAAATCTTATTCAGTATAATCAATGGATAATTCTCGTTTGAGCAAGCATTCAGTATAACCAGTGGATAATGCTCGTTTGAGCAAGCATTCGGTATAATCAGTGGATAATGCTTGTTTGAGCAAGCATTTAGTATAATCAGTGGATATTGCTCGTTTGAGCAAATCATTTAGTATAATCGATATTCCATTTTTCGTTTTCAAGGTCATACAATTCTAAAATATAACATTTAAAAAAAATTATATTATCATAGAATATAAGAATAATTAGAAGTATAAATAATGCACAACAATGACAAAGGTACATGGACTATTCAGTTATCTTCTCTTTTCCTCAGTTTTCCACTCGTTATTGATCTAAAATAACGATTTCATTCAATTCACTAATTCCAATAGCAAAATTAACTCATTTATGCAATTAAGTCTTTTTTGAGATTTTTATGAAATTGCCCCCAATATTTTACTTTTATGCAATTTAGTCTTTAAGCTCAAAACTTGAAATTTAACCATTTTTAACCACAATTAATTTCAGCCGAATTATTCCATACCTCTCTACACCCCATACTTGTTGTTATTCCATGCCAAGTCCTTGCAATTTTATCACTCACATTTTAGTTTTTTACATTAAAATTAATAAAAACTACTTTACAAAATAGTCCTATTTAACAACCAAGCTTAATAATCTATCCTAAAGCTTCAAGAATATACTAAAATCATCAATGGCATAATCCAAAACATTTGATAGTATTACCAATTAGTCCCCGGGTTAGCTAGATTAAGCTAATACGAGCTACAAAACATAAAAACTACTAAAACAGGTGAAATTTACTCACCAAATCGATAACCTAAGCTTGGTCGAACCTCCCATGTCTTAAAAATGGTGGTTTCAGTTTGCGTAAGAAGAACATAAGTAGTAATTTGTATTTTTTTTCTTTTTCTCCTTTTAAATTAATTAATTTATTCTTTAAAATATAAAATTAACATATTTTTACACTAAAAAACTCCACCACTGACCATATTTAATTATGGGTTAAATAACATTTTAATCCCCTATTAAACCTTTTAAACTAATAGCGAGTTACTTTTACAATTTTTATGATTTAGTCCTTTTCTTTAATTACTAATTAATAAGTATCTAATAGCTATTAACTACAAAACTAGAAAATTCCACACCATTTCTATTGTTTATCCATTTAAGGAGGGTTTAATTACACAATTGGTCCTTCAGTTATTTTAAATTTTAACTAAACAAGCTTAATTTCAATTTAATCCTAAACTAATTAGGACTGAATGAGCAAATAACCCAAAAGTTAATGGATTTAATCATGTTACCACTGCTTGAACTTTTTTACCATGGTTTAATTACCATTTTGGTCCCTTTACTATTTTTAAATCAAAAGCAATTAACTTTTACCTCTTTTACAATTTAATCCTTTTACCGTAATTAAGCAATAAATCATCAAAATTACCAGACCAAACTTCTATTCGCTTATAGCTTTAAATTATGGAAACGAGGTCCTAATACCTCATTTTCAATTACCATTTAACTTTCGAACCGAACCACTAATACTAACTTTTAATTCAATTAGTTAAAATTCCTCAAATCAGAATTCAATATAAAAACTATTATTGACTCGTATAATTTAAATACTAATTATATGAACTCGCTCATCAAATTTGTGGTCCCCAAACCACCGTTTCGAACACTACTACAAAATGGGCTGTTACAACGCTGCAAAATACCATACAGTAGAATAGCTCGAAAAGTATTAATGTTAGAGACATTCAATGCAAGTGCTATTCTAGTAAAGATAAATTGTATCCACATTTTGGCTACCAGGAATGTAATTGCTTGATTGAAGTTAGTCGGTATTGCATTATTCGACCTATGGTTCCGTATACCTCTACCCTAAGTCAAGTATTTTACAACATCTTCCATTTCTATGTCTCTAAACATATTTAAATCAGTATTATCAAGAAAATTATTTTCATAGTACGGGACGTTGTAAAACTCACATATTTCTCAAGAAGTTGATATTCGGTGAGTGTTTTGGAATCGCTACTTGTAGATTTGTGTGATTAGGAATTTAAAGGTAGCCTAAACCCTTACTCTAAATTCTGAGAGTAAGTGTTCTCGTGCCTATGATTAAATGTGATACATGTATACTTGTAAAATTGTGAAATTATGAACATATATGAGATTGTTATGACATATGCTATAAGATTATGATGACTGATGTGAAAGTGAATATGAGGGTGTGCTGCTCATGCCATGTGACAGTGTTTATAATGTGCCACTGATGTGAATATACAGTGAATATGAAGGGAAATTAATAAGTAAATATGTGATAATAGAGTGGATAATTTAGCCTTATGTTATTATGAGACTGTTGGATATAGTTGGCATGCTATAGGATTGTGAGTACTCACCTTTGTGATGTGATTTTGGGGCGTTGAGGCCTAGCACTACACCAAAACAGACTTTTAGCGGCGTTTTTTTAGGCCTTTAGCGGTGCTTTTTAGTTCCATTAAAAGTATTTGCGGCACTTCAAAACACGCCGCTAAAGACAACGTCGCTAACATTTGTGGCGCTTATTTCTATAAACGCCGCTAATGGTCATGTTCTTTAGTGGCACTTTCATAAAAATGCTGCTAAAGGTCATGTTCTTTGGCGGCGCTTTTTCCACAAACGCTGCTAAAGGTCATGTTCTTTAGCGGCGCTTATCCAACAAACGTCGCTAAATGTCATGTTCTTTAGCGGCGCTTTTCCCAAAAACGTCGCTAAAGGACATGTTCTTTTGCGGTGCTTTTCCCGAAAACGCCGCTAAAGGTCATGTTCTTTACCGGCACTTTCTCCACAAACGCCGCTGTTGTTTGGTGACCTGTAGCAACGCTTTTTATAAAAACGCCACTAAATTTGGGATTTTTGTGAAATAAAATTTTTCATATATTCAGCCCTCCTGCAGCAAAAAATCAAAAGCAACCCAAACTAAACCAGCCAAAAACAATAAATCTATATAATATTTCAAATTAAACGAATAAAATAATATTAATATCAATAAATCAAATATAAATCATATTATTTTTACAAAAATGTCAAAAGTTAAAATGATAAAAATATTTATACAATACACTATGACGGCAGATGTTGCGACTGCTTAAACATCTTCATCATATTCTGAAGCTGCTGTTGGAGTTCGTCGTACTTTTTGCTCTGCTCTGCTTCCCTCGCTGCAACCTTTGCTTCCCTCGCTGCCGCCTCTACTTTAATTTGTAGCTGGAGTTCTTCATATTTCTTTTGAACCTCAATTGTGGTCGCTTGCATCTCAGCGATCTGGTCTTTTAACCTCTGAACTTCAGCTTGAGCCTGACTCGCCGAAGGCATGTACTGTTGTAAGCTGGATCCAAAATATTGGGTTGGGTTAACAAAAGATTGTTGAAATCGAACCCGACCATACCTTTCAGGACCCAAAACTTCAGCAATGATCCAGTTATCATTGTCTTCGAGATGAACAGAACTATCACTGGAAGCAATCGCTTCGTACTCCGCCTTTTTATCCTTTAGTTTTTCCTAATAAATAAATCACATAGTTAGGAACGCAATATATATTAAAAAAAATGAAACATAACTTAACAATAGTTGCATTACAAGCAAAGAAATAAACCATTAGAAAATAAACACTATAAATAAGTAAAACAAGTGAAATCGTATTAAGTAAACGTGCCATAATTTCTGCAGCTTCAGGAGTCATAGGAGATCCATCTTTCTTCCTATGTGTGATTTCAAAAAGTTGAAGGTGTCCAACTTTTTGACCGAACAACAGTTCCTACAATATAGTAGTAAAAACATTATTTAATGGAAAGTAATACATATTTGACAGTTTTAGCAAATTAAAAATACATCGGCATCAGCTACACAAGCAAAACTTCGAGAAATTTAATATAGAAACTGAATCAGGTCTGAGTATGGCTGATTAGCTCGCTTCGGTAATCATAAATAACTATTGCTTCAAGTTCTCTATTCAATCAATTGGTAATTACCCTAGTAGGATCTCTCAATCTTCCACTAGACTAACGAGTCGACAAGAATTACTTATCTCTCGACCTCACAATCCAAATCGGTTCAGGGTTAAGCTGTTCACGGATAGACCATACCAATTTTGGGTTAATTCCCACCTAGATGATTTCCTAAGGTCATCAAACCTAGGGTTTAAGTTCTTCCTCTTTGAACAATTGATCCTCTAAGAAAACCCTGCACAACAATCAATTAATCATACCTCTACTCACTAATCCCCTATAAGAGGATTAGTTCCTTATGGATCTTAAAAACATAATAGACTTGATTCGAAAGATAAACATTAATAACAAATCAATAGATGAAGGTTTAAGGGAATCCTGAATTGTATTAATTGAAGCATGAAATCCACAAATAGTTGATCAAGTTCCATGAATCAGATCTCTTGACAAATGCAAATAACAAAACTGAAAATAACCTAAGCCTAAGAAAAAGGAAAAACTAAAAACTAAAATTACAAAGAAAATTCTAAAGTATGAAAATTGTCCTTTAACAAGTGTTTAAGAGCCTATTTATAGAGTTAGGGTTGTCATTTTCTTCAACCTAGGTCAGCTGACACTCTCGTGCTTAATATTTGATTGTGCAGACTAAAACACTCCAAGCTCATAATTACTTCCCGTACAACATTGATGTCACGACACCCTAGTTCTTGTGTCGCGACATCGAAGGCAGTATCCTTGTACTCAAGGTAACTTCAGGGGTGTGTTATGAGATCCCTTGGTTGTGTCGCAACACTGAAGGCAGTCTTGGGATTCTTGTGCTCTGCTCCCTATTTTGTGACATAAACTTCCTTTGTTGCAACACAACGACTAATATTTAGTTGGTACGCCCTCTAATGGTCTCCTGTACACTCATAAAGTATGTTACCTGACCCTTAGGCCTCATTCGACCCCTAAGGTCAATAAAAGACTCAAATTACACTTTTTATTAAATGTTAATGAAAGTCTAAAAACTCAACTAAAACATAATGAAAATGTTTGTATTCATGCTCCTTGAATGCAAAAACAAGCTTAATTTGCTACACCGAATTATGGAATATCAAGGATACATATATATTAAGAGTCAAAATCTATAGAGATATATAAGATGACTTATAGGTCTAAGCCAAAGTACATACATAGATAAAGGACTGAAAATGTTCAGCATGGAAGAATCTAATAGAGGATTCCTACTTGTGAGACATGGTATTTCACTTTCGAAGGAAATGTGTCTTTCAACTTCACAAGAGAGAGAATGTATGAGTAAGATTCCATACGCTTCGACTATTGGATCTATCATGTATGCCATGATATGTATTCGCTTAGATGTATCATATGCTTTAAGCATGACGAGTTGGTACCAAGTTGATACCGGTGAAAATTATTGGGTCACAATTAAAAATATACTTAAGTACTTGAGAATGACTAAGGATACATTCCTTATAATGGAGGCAATGAAGAGTTGAGTGTAAAAGGTTACACTGATGCTAGCTTCCAAACCAACAAGGATGATTCATGATCGCAATTCGGTTTTTTGTTTTGTTTTAATGTTGGCGCTACGAGCTAGAAAAGTTCAAAGCAAGATACAATAGTTAATTCTACAACTGAGGCTGAGTACATTGCAGCTAGTAAGGTTGCAAAAGAGGCTGTTTGGATCAAGAAGTTCATATTTGAACTAGGGGTTATACCTAGCATATCAGATGCTATAGAACTTCATTATGACAACAATAGAGCTATTACATAGGCAACGGAACCTAGATCTCACCAGTGATCCAAACATATACTTAGGTGCTTTCATCTCATTCAAGAAATCATTGATCGTGGAGATGTGGAAATATGCAAAGTATCAACAGATGACAACATCATTGATCCACTAACGAAACCTTTAACAAAACAGAAGCATGATTGTCACACTAAGTCACTTGGTATTAGATATATGATTGATTGGTCTTAGTGCTAATGGGAGATTGTTAGAGTATGCCCAAAGACCAAGCATGAGATGATTGTTATCACATACTCGTTTTAACTTGTTTGTTAATATAAGGCATTGCCATTGTTATTTCAGTTAATTTTCTGTATATAAATAAACTAGTTAATAATAAAGTCCTGAGAATAATATGATTATTCTTAAAAATTCATTAGTCAAGTATTATTGTGGGATTGGACAATGATAATGCATTGAGGCTAATTTATAGTTGATTGATGACAAAGTGTTGTCATTGACATAGGGATGTCAAAATCGATACATGAGTATGTTTTAAAGAACAACATATTGGACTGACCTGCTATGATTATGTTTCTTGGATTATTATGTAATAGTCACAATGTTACTTATAGTAATAACTATGTATATGATCCATAGACTTGATATCATCATTGCCCCAATATCATAAGTAGTATATTTTGACACAATCAAACATATACCATATCAGGTTATACTATAAAGACTGATGTTGGGTATGCCACAATCTATGTAGTGGGATATGATTGATCAAGATAGGATTTGTCCCTCCTACATAATGGGACCAATATCTTAGGCCTCTTGATAGCTCAAACTAGAAATGCATGGTCATACTTGTAACACTCCTAACCCGTATCCGTCACCGAATTAGGGTTACGAGGCATTACCGAACAAACACAACCATTTTTTTAAAAAACCAAACTGATCACAAACATGAAAATTAAATCATTTTCGCATAGCTATTTATAATATACAATCAAAATCTAACCAACATCGTACTCAAACCTGTACATGCCATAAGATCAAGTTCAAATATTTAACAAAATACCAAAAGAAGTCGATAGTGTGATAGACTATGCTGATGATCCCCAGAGCTCAGAAACGCGTCTCCAAAATCTATAAAACAAATGGACAAAATAATCAAAGTAAGCTTTTATAGCTTAGTAAGTCTATAGCATATCTAAAAATACATATAAAAGAATCACATAATTCTTTAAGTAAATTTATTGAAATCACAAATATCAAATATAATTACTAACCAAACATTGCTATATTAAGTCATTTTGTTTAAATCTAAAAGAATGTATATTTAACTAATATACATAAGCGGACAAAGGTATATACATTATATGCATATAATCAAGTTACTAACATAATCATTAACTGCATATACTGATTTCTAGAGTACTTATTGTTCGCACTTCCTCGGATCCATTTATATATAATTGATCAATTACATATACCAAAAGCAAAATTTTTATACTTATCAACTATAAGTGCCGAATGCACATAATCACTTATACCCACCTATGCCAAATGCATACATATATATATATCCACCTATGCCGAATGCATACATATACACACTTAAATATCAAACGATTTCATGACAACCGATATATATATACATACTCACAAATCACAAAGATTCGAATGATTATATACTCATCAAACATCTTGAAACAATGTTCATATATTTATCCATTTCATATAATTAAAATCATATATATATTTATACCCAATGCGTAGAATCACTTAATTTAAACAGATTCACTGGCACTTCACCTGATAGGCTTATAGTCTAATTCGTTCACCGGCACTTAGCACCTTAGGCCTATATCTGATTCGATTCACGGCACTTAGCACCTGCTAGGCTTGTAGCTCGATTCAATTCACCGCACTTAGCTCTTTGGACGTATAGTCCGATTCAATTCACTGGCACTTAGCCTGCTAGACGTATAGTCTGAACAATTTCACTGGCAATAAATCCGATTGATACTGAGCTTTAACAAAAGAATCTCAATTCACAGAATTTGTATCTCTTATTTGTATATAAAATCCACATAAAATTCAGCTCAATATTCATAACTTATATCTTTAAAACACATGGATAGATATAAATCCCAATCATCAAATCTAACTTAAATAATTCAATGATTCAACGAAACATATTTATGTATATATAACCTCATACTATAGATTCCACTTCTAATATCATAAAATTTAACTTATAATATACTAGGTACCTTAAACATTTGAATTCCTATATACCTATATAGTTTCATATACCATTTCAATACAAGATCTTATACATGTACATATATGCATATTCGAATCTAACAACCATATATTACTCTATACTTATTTTGAAACAAGAACATATACCTAAATACTCATACATATTCGAATTTAACATATATATATAATTGAATATAATTTCATACTTATACTCAATATAATTATTATTCATAAGTACACATACTTATTCACTTCAACTTATACAAATGTTCAAATATATCTCATACCTTTGAAATTTCATACCTAAATTCAATACAACAAATTTTACATATATATATACATGTATATTCGAATATAATTTATACATATATGTTCATACCTAAATTTATTACATGGACATTCATATGCATATTTGCATATTCATAGCCATTCGAATCTAACATATATATATGTATACATAATTTCATACTTCCAATTCCAATTTTTTTATACTTTTAAATTTAACTCAACACACATACCATTGATATACATACTCATATGTTGATTTAATAAAATTAAATAGCTAATAGACTTACCTCGGTTATCAGCGAACACGATCGACTATTCAATTACTTTCGTTTTCCCCCGATCCAAATTCGTTTTCTTCGTTTCATGATCTAAACATAATCAAATTTAACCTTTTCATTCATCAAAACATTCAATTTAGTCCAAAAATACATAAATGGGCAAATTACCATTTTGCCCTAACATTTT
The DNA here is from genome assembly GCF_025698545.1 of Gossypium raimondii. Lineage (NCBI taxonomy): Eukaryota > Viridiplantae > Streptophyta > Magnoliopsida > Malvales > Malvaceae > Gossypium > Gossypium raimondii. The sequence continues at coordinate 35,799,324 of NC_068565.1, forward strand.
ACACTTTTTGTAATTTAATCCTTTTTGCATAAAACACAAAATACACAAAATTTGTATATACCATATCTAGGCCGAATCTTCCTATAGTCCATCTAAGTCCACACATTTTATTTATTTCACATTTTAGTCTCTAAAAATATTATTTTTGCAATTTAGCCCTATTTACTCAATCTCACCAAAAATTCCAATACAAAATATATTAATCTAAAACATATCTTTCATTATTCATTATCAAACATCACAAAACACAATTATTCATCAATGGCATAGCTCAAAATATTCATCAAAATAAAAAATTCAAGCATGGGTCAAATAGTAATCGGAGCAACGATCTCAAAAACATAAAAATCATAAAAAACCGAACAAAATCCCTACCTTAATCAAAGCTTGAAAGTGCCGAATGAAACAAGCTTTAAACCCCTTTTATTTTCTCTCCAATTCGGCCAAAAGATGAAGAACATGGCATTTTGATTTGTTATATTAAACATATATTAACCTTATTATTATTTTACTATATTAACCTTTACTAATATATATATATAAAACATATATAATAAGGTTACATTAGTCCTTTGCCACCCACTAACTTACATAGTGGGATAATTGCATAATAAAACCTCTAAATTATAAAGACAACAACAATTAGGTGTTTTAATAATTAACCCCTAAATTTTCATTTTATGCGATTAAGCCCTTTTATTAAATCAGACACTTAAACGACGAAATTAAAACACGAAAATTTCACACAATTAAATGCATACAAAATAAACACACAAAATAATATTAAAATATTTTTCTAATTCGGATTTGTGGTCCCGAAACCACTATTCCGATTAGAGTCAAACCGGGTTGTTACAATACTCGAATAAGTTGATGTGAGATATCACACTTATTTGTTTATTGTAGTCTACTCAGAATATCAAGAAATATGATATTAGACTATACAAGTGTGACTATTCTATGACTTTTTGTCCAATCTAGATATTAAGGATAAAAAGATATAACACATAAAAAATTATCACAGAAAGATCATGTCGAATCACAACTTCTTGTAACTTAGGTAACAATGATACATTGCTAGATGCCACTCATTGCTTCTAATATTAGAAACGTTCTAGTATTACCACTAATATTACAAGAGCCAATAAGGTCACACCCTATAGTTGAAGCGAATAGAATCCAAATACATTTGGTATTGTATTTAGTTGTCACATGAATTAGTTTAATTTGATAGTTCAATATTGAACCCATTATATGTGCAAACTTATTGTACACAAATAAAGAACATAGATAAAATTAATAAATGAATTGATTCGTATAAAATATTAATTATATATAGTTTACCAAATTATTAATATAAAAATATAATAATTAATTTCAGGTCAATATATAAAAGACATGGAAATTGATATTCTTTAGGAAAGAATATAATTTCTTTTTCTGACTTTCCATTTGTTTCTTTAATAATAAGAGAACAATCCCATTTTTTTATATGTGATATCAAAGAAAATAAAAGGAATATAATCCCTTAGTGTGTTAGGGTTACCAAGAAAAACAAATAAAAAGGTCTAGCAACCATTCTTAGAAATTCACTCTGAAAAGTTTAAGAGAGTTTTTGTTGTTTGTTCTTTAACTGGATGGATTACGTAGAGGCCAAGATGTTATTGTTATGGCTTGTGATTGACATCATTCAAAGTGATCCCACCAACAAAGTTAGTCGTCACTTTTTTTCTTTCAAAAGGTATAGTTTTGACCCTTGTTTCAACTCGATTCATTCCTCGTACATGGATCCATGGCTGATGATCATCGAAATATATTTTTTTTGCTACGCCACAGGGTGTACTAGCAATCCAACATCTCCTCCCAAGAGTACTCTCTATCCTTTAGTAACTTGTTTTCCTCTTCCAACTATACACATTTGGTTTGGGTATCCTTATACTTAGCTTTCCAAGCTAGGATACAGGAGTTGAGGTCCTTGATTTGGCTCATAGCACCTTGATGAACTTGGCGTAGCTGAGCCAAAGATTATTCGCTAGACTTTACAGTATTTTCTAATCTTACCACTTTGGCACTGCTTTGTCGACAGGCTTTTTAGAGGGCCCAACTCATAAGTTCATACTCTACTGATAAGGCTTGGGAAGACCTCGCTACTATTGGAAAAAAAGAGATAATTGGGAATTTGAAGAGTGATAAGAGAGTACAGCCCCTTTCACCTACTAAGGCACAAAATTATTTTATTACTAAAAGATGACATCCAATGAGAAAGGAGATGGCTCTGACCTTAACAAATTTCGTCAGGGAAAAAGTTCATTTGCTTTGCCAAAGGAAGTATCTTGGGGTTAGGAACAAGAAGGAACCACTAGCTGGTTTAGACATATTGTCTTTGTTGGAACCTCAACCAAATGAGGATCTGTAGTATGGACTTGGGAGTCTGTAGTTTGGGCGGACTCCACTAGTAAGGTTGGCACTAGTGGAAGGGTCGGAACATGAGAACTATTAACTCTCAGAGTAACAGGCCCTTTTTTGAGTTTACATTGTATCAACTGTGGGCACACACGATCCTCAGTTTCTTGGGTAATTTCTTCCATCCTAGGTCTTTCCTGAGTTTTCTTAGTCTTTGTTTTCCTAGGTGGAGTAGCAGTAGCGCCCTTATTAGCATGAGCCTCATCCAAAAAGGCCAAGACATTTATGTCGTGTACTGGAGCAGGAAAAGGGGTATGAGAATTTGAAGAAGACCTTACACCATCAATAGGAGAGTTAGATTGACTAGAAGAAGAAGAAGATGTACCATGACTTATTATGTTCCAGTGGCATGGACGTAGTCCACAAGTGTCATAGAAAAAGAAGGGGGGTTCTCTTAAGCCCTTTACTAAAAATTGTGCCAAATCACCACTTACGTCATGAGCCCAAGCCACTGAAGCGAAAGGAACATTATGAGAATCAACCTAAAATAAGAGATCATTTGCCCGACAACCATTTGAACTCAATTCTTTTAGGCAATATTGAAAACCATTTCTAACCGAGACAATTTCTAACAATTCTAGTACACACCACACCCTTAACCATTTGTATTTGAATCTATGTAATCTCTGAGCTAACAGGCTAACTTTGCATACAAACACTTTTTCAGGGTAGAGACCAAAAGATGGGAAAGTCGAACCCAGTTTCGAGCTTGTTGATAACCTTCACAAAGTTATCCTTTTTCAAATGAAGGTTTTAAGTTTGGATTATGGGTCTACAGTCTTGGCATACACAGAAGTAGGCATTCCTAATTAAAGCTCATTGTCTTTTTACCTTTAATTGGTAAAACTTCTAGAATACACCCAACATCGGTGGCTCATTGTGTATATAATAGTTTATGAAGAATGCCACTAAGGTCCACTAGGATAAGGCAGATAGTTGTTCCGGTGTAATGTCGTACTCATTGAGCACTGCGCAGAAGAAAGGGTGGAGAGGCAAGTGGAAGCCAGCCTCCAATAAGATTAGGGGAATTACGAAACCCTTGATATTGTCACTCAGACAACAACTTCGGGGTCATTAGAATTTGTAGGTAAAGTTTGGCTGAAGGGCGCCTCGGGATCTTAAATATCAATTTAATTCTTCTTCAGTAGTCCTAGATTTGTACATCACAACCATTACATGGAGAGTGTTATCGGGACCTCAGGTCCGAATGTAACCAACCTCTGGGACTGTCTTTCCTGTTACTCTTGCCATGGCCTCTCTTTCGAGTGGTTGTTTGAACCATTTTGTAATTTTAGAAATGAAAGAAAAAAAAGCAAGATTTACCTCTAGAAAATGATGACTGGAGATGAAAGAAGTAAGAAGCTTTGACAGAAAGGAAGTTAGGGTTCTGATGATACAACATAGTGTTCGGGAAGATGTTTAGGTTTCAATTTTATAGGGAACCAAACGTCTATGGGAAGCTTTAAAAACTTTTTCCAACCTTTTAAATCTTTTAATCGCAACTTGACATCTATCAAGACTGGAGTTACATAACGTTTGAAAACACGGGAGTACCCATCAAGTTGAGAATCTGCCAATTGAAACTAACTGTTGGCATTCTCGCCAATTGGGATCTAGAAAGTGTACGTCACCTACGAAAAGCCAGCTATGACTATGTGGGGCATTCTGCCAACCAGTGTTATCGTCTAGCACGAAGAGTTAGTTATGCATTCTTAGTAGTGGGGATTCCTAAGTTAATAAAAATTTCAAGGACAAAGTTTTCGTTAAGGACAAGAGAGTTGTAACACCCCAAAGTTTGCGTATCCATGACGAAAGCAAGTAGATATGAATATTTCTTGTTTTGGTGCACTATGGTAGTATAGTCCGCCAATTTACAAACTTCTAACTAACTAAAATTGGTGCATAAAGTATCTGCCTGTAAAAGTATCTAAAGATTTCATCCAAGAGTATTCTTCAATTGAAGAAAGAGTGCAACAAATGAAGGGTGCACCTCAAATTTTTGGCTGAATTTGAAGTGCCTACTAAGTATATGAGAAAGTTGTAAGGGACTAAAGTGTCTTTAAGGCCACGTCATACGTGAGTCATCACTAAGGTGTAATACACATGGTTTATATGAACATCATTCTAGTTGGTTCTCGTAATGGGATTGGTTGAGAGTCGACTGGACTGATTTGACTCTCTTCTTGACTAGCCTATCTTTAGACGTCAACTTCACCAGATTTTCCTTTACTTACCTTGGATTTTTAGTAGGGAAAATAAAGGATAATTTCAATAAATATTGTCACTTGTCAAAATCCACTAAGAGAAGTTGAGTATATATATATATGGTAAGAAGGGAACACGGAGGATGGTTTTTCTTCTTTTTGTTCCACCCTCTAGTTCTTCTTCTTAAACCTAAACATTCATTTCTTCTTCGCTAACCTAGAAGTTAAGGTTTTTGGGTTAATCATTGGATGTTTCAACCTCCTATTGTTGCTGCTAGTTTGAGAAGGACGATCGAATTTGAAACTCTGAGCTATAGTAAAAGTAAGTTTTAGGTGATTCTTTATCTTGACTCATGCATGTTAGTTTATAATGGTAGATCAAGTGTTGATGTCTATTCTAATAGCTAATGAGTGTATGTATGTATGAAGTATTGTAAAGTTACTACATGATGACAAATAAGGTATATGAGTTATTGCATGAATAAGATGATGTGTAGTATGTACGCATGTGAAATCAGGTATGGAAGAGTATGAATTTGTCAAGTGCGTGTGAATGAATCTAGGTAAGTATGTTATGTGTTAAATGAGTAACACAACCATTTGTGATGCCTCCAATAGGGTAGGTACGTTGCTAACCGGACAAGAATATCATGATATGAAAATATGTGTAAGACTATGTGGTAGAGACCTAAGGCATCATATGAAAACGAGAATACTCATAGTGTTGCCTCCAGTAAGATGTAAACCGGACTGGCAGAGCACGGCATGAAAATATATACAAGACCATGTGGGAGAAACTTATGGCACTCTCTGAGATAGTCTGCCGAGATAGTGAAGACGTAATGTTTTATAAAGCTTTTGCGGCTTATCTCATAAAGCCTTTGTGGCGTATTCTATAAAGCCTTTGTGGCGTCTTCTGTAAAGCCTTTGTGGCATATTCTACAAAGCTTTGTGGCATATTCTATAAAGCCTTTGTGGCGTATTATGTAAAGCATGTCTGACATATTTTGTAAAGCCTTTATGGTGTATTCTATGATGCCTCTGTAACGTATTCTGTAACGTTATTGTGGCAAAATCTGGTTAACTGTCTACGTGGTGTGATCTGGGAAAGCTTTAAGACTCCTCTACTGATGGATGCTATGATAAAGATCTGGTAAGTTTGAAGATATCTTTATTTGGTAAGTCTTGTGGAAAAATTTAAATATGACTTAAGGCATTTCTTAAAAGAGCTCCCAGCAGTGTTCCTTAAAAGTTGAATCTGTCATAATAGTCTATCAGTATAGGAAATTTGGCGTATTCGTAACTATGAGTAGTCTAAGAGATTGCCAGATCTGAATTTTTTATGCTATATAAGAAAGTGACCTGAATTATCTGGTATCCGCCAAATATGAGTGTTTCACACTATATATAAAAAGGTTATCTGAAGTATAAGTTGTCTATCAAATCAGAGTGTTCTCATGATATGTAACATGGTTGTCTGGGATTTCGCGGGATGACTTAGAAGATTTCATCCATCAGAATAAGTTGTGATATGGGTTGATTTAAGATATGATTTGATTGGTAATCTGATAACTATCAATTTAGTATGATGATTCATCAAAGGTAGGATCTGTGTGAAGCTCGTCTTAAAAGATCAGTTAGTATAAGTATCCACCAAGAATGGTATCTGTGAGTACCCTATTCTAAGGGAGGTGTTCAACATCCGACTGAGTGAGGATCCGTCGAAGGTAGGTTCTTTATAGATGTCCTTCTGAGAAGTGTATTCGTTTCCCGAAAAGGAATGAGATCTGTATTGAGTGGTGAAGTCTAGAATCTGCTCAATGAGTGAACTGTGTGTAGGATGCTTAATTATGGAAGTTGATGTATATGTATACAATCGATATTAAGAAAGTATCTGCCAAAGACAGAAATGAAATCCAAAATCTTCAAGATGAGGAATTAAACAACAAATGCTTCAAGGTAATCAAGATGAGGAATTAAACAACAAATGCTTCAAGGTAATCTAGGTTAAAACTCACTAAGTTTTTTTGAACTTACAAGTATTTGTTTATGTTTTAGGTTCCGCTTTAAGAGTGGGTGTGCTAGGAGGGACCAAGCCAAGATTGCATCAAGGAGCAGTTCGAGTTGCGTCATTATGCATACAGAGGGTATCATAGCAGCGTGACACTTAGTACACTACGCCATGAAAAGTCTGTCTTTAACAAATTTTAAAGTTGTAACGCTATATGTTGTTTTTGAAGTCTGATGTAAATTTTAAAACATTTTCTATTATAAACTTTTGGTGTTAAGAACAGTAAATAAGAAATAAAAAATGTGTTAAAATGGTTATATGTCGTTTGTAAAATTTTTGCTAAGTGTTTGTTTTGTAACATCCGAAATTCGGATTAAGTGATTCAGGTTGGGTAGAGGGTGTTACAAGCTTCTATATCAACAGTTAATTATAATAGTAATAAATAATTAATCTTATAGTAATAAAGTCAACCCTATTTATGACAACCATACTCTATAGCAACATTTATTTATAATAGTAAATTTGTTGTAGAATCAATTTTTATTTTATTTTTACCTTGTATAACAACTTTTTTTAATAACAGGAATAACAAGTAAAAAGTGATTAAATTAGATTTTATAACAACCTATGCTATTTTTTTTATAAAATTAACTCTATTACTAAGTGAAATAAACATAATAAATTTTAGTTAATATATTATTTCAATAAAATGTTGAAATTTTATGTAAAATTACTAATTATATTTTATAAAATAAAATAATTTTAATAAATAAAAATATATTTGTAAATTTTATTAAAGATGAACATAAATTCCACTAATTAATATTATTAATTTATTATAATCTTGTAATTGAAAAAATTATAAAATCAAATATTACAGAAATCTCAAATACTATTATATATGCCTCGAATATTGTTATAGGGTGTATGAGATAACCATTTAAAATTTTAATAGATAAATGGAGCTATTATAATTTATAAAGGGTTATTTCTCAATTTTTATAATTACAGGGCTTCCGGGTCCGGATCCAAGTAAATGACATTTTGGGAATTCCTTCATTTCCTTCATAGGTGGGAACTCGATTCATTTTTATCGAAATAGAAAAAAAATATTTGCTACGCAAATTATAGAATCCTTTCGACAATCCTCCGTGTCTCAGCCAAAAGCTACCGCCATGGGCATCGTTGGAAATCTCACTCCACAGCAGCGCCAATCTTTCGACTCTCAAGGTCAGCGCCCCCGCCGCTTTCAGCAAAATAATTTCTTTTCATACTCTGTACAGCTGCTGTTTTCTTTTACTCTTTTCTTTACTCCATTAATTTCAAATTTGTTTTTTTGCAGGTTTTCTTGTGATTGAATCATTTGCTAGCCCTGCAGAAATTGAAGCTATGAGGAAGAGAATGGACGGAATGCTTCAGGCCTTTGACCCTACCACCACCGCTTCTATTTTCTCCACCAAAAATCAAGTTTGTTTTCTTTCCCTCCTTTCTTGGAGGAATTGTATTATAATTTGACTTTATTTAATTTAACCTTAAGTTTTGATAGTTTCTCGATATGAGTTTTTTGTAGGTACAATTGACCAGTGAATACTTCTATGAAAGTGCTGAAAAGATTTCCTTTTTCTTTGAAGGTAGGTTTTTATTATTACTTAGATATTCTAGCTTTTTCTCTTCTTTTCTTAACTTTACTTTGAAAAAAATCAAATTACTTTTGAGAAATATACTTTTGGGATATATGAACTTGCTGTGAGATTGAAAGTGAAAGGTTTGGATGTTGTGAACTCTTTTTACTGAAGTTTTAAATAAGTTAAGATTGCCAACTTTACGTGGTAAAGTTTGATTCCTTTTTACTTTTACACTTTTTTTTTTTGGTTCTTTTTGTTGTTTTGGCAGAAAAAGCATTTGATGATAATGGAAATTTAAAGCAACCGAAGGAACTTTCTATTAATAAAGTCGGGCATGGTATGCGATTTCAAAGGCCTTATATTTGTTTTGTTATGCTCTTATTTTGGCTGCATGCTCATGTAAATAGATTATAGGTATGTTTATTGTAGCTAATCCTTCAGTTTTATTTGTTTGTGCAGCGTTACATGAGATTGATCCAGTTTTCAAAGAATTCTCTTGCTCTGAGAAGGTTTCGAGTTTGCTTTTCTCCTTAGGTTACAAGAAGCCCGTGATCATTCAATCAATGTATATCTTTAAGGTATTTAGCTTGATTTTAACTTGACCACAAAGGCAGTGTTTATCTAGTGATAACACCCTTTGCTAGTAACCTGAGAAATTCAGAGGTTCTTATTTTAGTGACTTGAATACAATAGTTTAACTTTAGAGGGAAATAGTGTATTTGCTAATATAGGTTGATTCTTCTTTTATTTATATCCAGTCAATAAAACCTGTGTCCATTTTTCATTGATGTTTCCTTTTACAGGAACTTTATTTGACTTATAATGTTAGCTCATATCTCTCCTTACAACTAATTGGCTCTTTGAAGGTGTTGAAATTAATATTTGCATAAAGCTTTAAGATTGAGCTGAATTCTGATGGAATGACATCCTTTTCATAATCCTGGAGTTATTTTTTTTCTCTGGCCTCCATTTATTTCTAATTACATACTAATTTCATGCTTGATTATTCAGTTTTTTTCCTTCTCTAGTGGTAGTCTGTGCGGATCCTACGGGACCTTGCTATTGCTGCACTTCTATTGACATGCAGTGGCATGAAGTTTTCTGTAAAAATTAGGAATTTCTGTCAGTGAGGTTCTATTTGCTGGCTATGTTGTTTTTTCTGGTGCTGTCTGCTCCCACGGTGTATCATAAAAAAAAAAAGATGTTAACCATGGTTAATCGAATAATTTTATTATTTTCATTTAAAAGATGTAAATATTTCATTCTGAGGTGATGGCAGATTGTTTTGATGCTTTTACTTCTTTCGCCAAAATGGAAATCCAAACTTCTGTATCTCCTCCAAAGCAGAAAAAGACGCTACTAATCTTGTTAATAGATGAATATTTGAATACTATATAGTTTGTGATGAAGTTCGAAACTTGTATCCTGTGAATTGGATTTTGTTGAATACTGAATTTCCAGTCATACTTAACTGTGACCTGATTTTGACAGCAACCAGGTATAGGAGGTGAGGTAACTCCTCACCAGGACAACTCGTTTCTTTATACTGAACCTAAAACTTGCACTGGTCTGTGGCTAGCTCTAGAAGATGCTACAGTTGTAAACGGCTGCCTTTGGGCCATTCCTGAATCTCAAAAAAGTAGGGGTTTTTTCCCCATGTACAACTTTTTAAAGTATATAGAAGATAACTTATTTTGATCTGCTCTCTTTTTATTTTTTGTTTCCAGATGGTCTTGTTAGAAGGTTCATTAGGGGTGATGATGGAGTTTACTTTGATAGGCCGTCCCCATCGTATGACCAGAAAGATTTTGTGCCTATTGAAGTAAAAGCTGGGTCTTTGGTTGTAATTCATGGTGACCTTATTCATCAAAGGTTAGTTTAAAGAATTATATTTGGAGCTCATTATAGCTTAATGGCCTTATAGCTACTAACCATTTGTGTCTTCTGTTTATGCTAATACTACAGTTTTGAAAATCAGTCTTCAAATTCACGGCATGCATACAGCTTGCATGCGGTAGATACTGATGGCTGCAAGTGGGCAGAAGATAATTGGTAAGTCCTTTGAGCATTTCTGTCCGTCTTTTGATGGTTCATCTTTTTTATTTTCCACAATTCCATTCTTTCATGCTTCATAGGATAAGCATAGTATTTTTATTGAAGGCGCTGATATTTAACATTTTCTTTTGGTTTAATGACAACGTTGGCCCTCAACCTTCACCTTTTATGTCATTTTGGTCCTTTTCTTTTTTTTTTTTTGACTAAATTGGACCCTCAACTTGTATCTTTTTGTAATTGGTGTGTTTTTAACTGATTTGCTAATTTGGCAGTTAATAACGGTCCTAATGTGGCAAGTATGCGTGCCATAATTTAATTGACGTGGCAGTTCAAACTTAAATGGCCCAGCAAAATGCTTACATCTGGAAAAGAAATTAGAACATAAAAATAAAAAATGACGTGGAATTAAAAATAATATTTAAAAATAAAACATTAAATCAAATTAACAAACCTGAAAATTCCCTAAGAAACGAAACATAAAAAAAAAAAGGACAATTAAGAACATAAAAGAAAAATAAAATTATAGGTTCAGCGCCAAATTTAGTCCCTAGAAAAGAATAAGGGCCAAAATGACAAAATGTAAAGATTGTGGGGCAAAGTTATCATCAAGCCTTTTCTTTGTATCTTATGACTCTCATTTTATCAGGATGATGAATAATCGAGAAGCAATTCAACCGTCTCATAGTATTTCGTCATTGTATAGCTATGCTAGGGCAACCTCTAAAGACCTTTACCTATATTCCTATAGTTTATATTCTCACTGAGAAAACAATATTCCGATTAAAAATGGTAATTGATGTAGTTACCTCCTGGTAGTAAACCTGTGGGTTTGCTATCCAAAGATGTCTAGAGAAATACATCCGTCGCCATTCACCATTGGAGGGATTGAGAAAAGATCTAATTCATCTGATATTCCTCGGTCTGATGATCATACTAAATTATAATATGTTGTAATCATCAAAGTTGTACTCCTTTTTCATTATATTCACAATTAATATGATGCCATAGATGCAAAAAGAGAAATGCTTTTCGTTTATTCTTTCACATAATTAAAGAAAAGAACTAATTAGTATACTTCAGTTATCGAAGAGGCATACAAATGAATTGATTATAGTAATCGAATATAGAAATCTGTTATAGATATCAGCATTAGATTTGTTGTTTGATAGACTATATGCTTCCACTTCTCTTTGTAGTTTGTCATGATTGATCATTTTCCGCTTGATCTTTTCCCCTTTTCAGGATCCGAAGAAAAGTTGAACCTAAGCCCCTTTACGCTTCTGGACAGACTTGAGAGTTCGTCCCTGGTAATTGCATGGAGCTTTCATGTACGTGTCTAAGAAAAATTATTCCCTCTTGTTGAAAGTAAGATTACAGGATGATGATCACCGTTTATGTTAACTCAGATGCAAGTGTGGGATACTTATATGTGACCCAGATGGGCGTTTTCATTTCTTTCTAAGTTTCTATGTATTTTGAAGATTTGTAATGCCATTCCCATGCCATAATAGGAGTCTAATAAAGATGTTCGACACGGACACTTAAAAGTCAGAGCAACTTAGTTCACCATGTACTAATAACCAAAATGCCTGGTCATTTTAATGATCCTTCGCTTATAACACATTGTTTATTGACCTCTCAACAAAGTGTTAATTGCATGGAGTTGGGGTCTAATTATAATTTATTGGAGCTTAGAAAATGTTAGATTTTTGGTTGACATTTGGCTCAACATTTATTGGATAAAGGATGCAAAAATGATATGCAAAATCTGTCCTTCCGGTCCATGGGCATTCCTATTAATGGTTACTAGATCAAGTCACACAAAATTTATATAAAAAATATGTAAATAAAAGTATATTTTTAGAAGATAGGTTAAAAACAATTTTGTATTTGTCGAAAGGAAAAGACTAGAGGAGATTGAAATAGCCGTATACAAAAGAAATAATATAGGTTTAAAACAACTTTGTATTTGTAGAAGGGAAAAAGATTTAGAGGAGATTGAAATAGCAGTATACAAAAGAAATATATGTTCATCATCTATCTATATTATTTCATGATATAACCTTTCAAGTTTAAATATTTAATTTTATTAAAGTATATTTAAATTTTCATAAAATATCCTTTCATACACACATATATATATATATATAGCTTTTGATATATATAAAAGTTTTTTATTAAAATATCAATCTAATATTTATAATTATTGAACTGTATATTGTTAAAATCTTTGAAATAATGTATTTTAATAAGTACCAGTTTAATTTGGGATGCATACTCAAAAATATGAGAAATAAATATTTGGATAATAGATACTAGCATGTATATATATTATATTTCAAAAAATGTGTGTATATTAAAAGTTAAGTTACTGTTAATAAGAGTGGTTATTGGAGTATATAAATTGTTTAAAGAATATTTCTTATAAAAATATTAAATGACATAATTACTTTTATGTTATATTTATTATGTGGGTCAATGACTTAGGTTAAAGCTCTTATTAGGCACTCGTTTGGCAGCATGGGCGAACCTAGGGGGGCTAGTAGGGCCCCGAACCCCCTAAAATGGAAAATTTTCTATTTAGACTCCTTAAAGTTTTTAAAATTTTAAATTAATAAAGATAAAATTGCACTTTGACCCCCTCTAAAAATATAAAAAAATTGATTTAATCTTTTAAAAATTATGAAGATATAAGCTATTAAAATAATAAAATTACATTTTTATATCATAAAATTATAATTTAATTTCGCCCTAAAAATTTCTTAATTTCACTACTATTTGGCACTAATTTAAATCTGGTCACCTCCCTCCCATCCCTAATGTTGTATAAAAAATTTATATACATTTATCTATAAAAATCTGTCAAATTCACACTACTTAACTATTTATCCATTGATTTTAAAATCGTAATCTTATGTTATTTATTTTTAAGAAAAATATAAATTATTGAAAGACATCAATAATATTTTTTCTCAATTAAATTGGTATCTAATTAACTAGTGATATCAACTTAATTAAAAATTTTATAAGTAGTATAAATAACTATTCTTATAATCATTTAATTCAAGTTAACTAGTATGGTTCTTTGTCTTTGCCTATGCTGCGTTGAGTTGATTGTTTGTTTAGGTCAAATTATAGGGTAAAATTTGAAGATTAAAACATACTCTAAGTTCCTATACATTTCAGTATATTTGAAATTTAGTCTCCTTATATTTATATTCAGAAATTTAATGCCTCTAGTTTTCAGATTAAAAAATTCAAGTCTAATTATATTACTGTTAAAATTATCTATTAAATTATCTAGTCACATTTTGAAAACACTAAATAAAAATAATCTTAAAAATTTAATGTTTAAGTTTCAAGGTTTAGGGTTTAGGTTTGGGCTTGAGTTTAAAAATTATCAAAATTATGTATCAATGACATGAAAAAATTACTGAAATGTCATTAAATAAAAAAAATGCAAGATGATGTGACGCTCTTGATTCATATAATCCTTTCTCTTCTAACATATACGTACATAGATTTAATGAGTTAGCTTTTTCGTACTTTCATCCTCACATGACTCCAACATAGCTATTAACATTAACCCTGTTGAGAGAAAAAAAAAAAAAAGAAGCACCATATTTTATAATAACGTACCTCAAACTTTTAGATGCTTATTTATTTCACTTTTTCTGATACGCGTATTGAATGTGTATCATATTAATCATGTTTGAAGATATTTGGTTGCATGTATTAAACACGTTATGTCATATTATGTTTCTGCATCGCGTTCATATATCTACCAATGCAAAGATGGAGGGAGTGAAAAAATTGAAAGCAAAGAAGTCAAATTCAAAGTAACGCTAATAATTGTAAAAGAGAGAGTATGGAGTAAAAAGAAAAACAAAAAGGCTAGGTTGTGATCAGAGCTATGGGGTAAAGGGGTCCATAAATTTCTGAAAATATTGACGCTTTCTTCATTATTGAAGGATGGGTCGTCTACTACTGCTAGTCTACTTCTGCAAACAGATTTTCAAGGAATCTCAAACCATTACCCCAACTGTTCCACTTAGGTTTTTATTTTTTTTTGAAGTTCATGGCGTGAGATTGTGTTTGTCCTGATTGACGAGGCAGTGCTGGGAAATCAGAGTAAAAGAAAAACAAGGACAATCCCCTTAGCTTCCCTATTTTTGGCCAATTCCAATTAATGCTGGCTGCTTCCGGACTTGATTGGATTTTTTCACTAGATCATGGTCGGTCTTTCTCGGCAATACGCGCTTTCTTTCTTGTATTTGTCCTACTCTTTCTTTCTCTTATCTTTTTTTTCTTTGAACACTGCTTCTTTCATTATGCATACCCTGCAGACATTCAGCTGCAAAAGTTTCAGTGACAACTTCATTAGGCATCTTCTTTATCTCTCCAGAGTTTTTCCAGGCCACCTCCCTCGTTATCTCATAATTTAACATTGTCATGGGGGGTCTTTTTAATCTTATTTTGTTGGTGAATGAATGAATATGTCTGGGTTTTTCAAGAGGTGAAAGGACAAAACGTCTAACAGGTGTCATCAAGGTCAACCCTTGCTTCTGTTTTTGACCTTTTGTTGGTAAAACAACAGTAATAACCTAATTCTACAGATCAGATAGATACATAATGCAAGAAAATTATAACACCAATATATGGATTAATTGAGACTACTTTCTCATATACTACTCTGCAATCTCAAATAATATTCAAACAGTTGAACAACCATTGACATTAATGTCCCATGTTCCTTGTGACATTACTCTAATGTGTAGCACTTTGATGGGTTTGATTAGTCTCCAAAGGAAAGGAGATATTCAATATTGCATTTGGACTAGTGTACTGTTAGTTCAGTACAAATTTAATTCCCTAGGAATATATGGAATTGAACATACATGATAAAAACAAAAATATTACTGACATATACCTGAAAACCCCCAGATATGCGCAGTCCAAAATTTAGGTCACTTTACATCAAACTCTTTCACATCTTTCTCCTGTTCTCTGTCTCCCCACGGCCTTCTCATCTCTCTTTCATTTTTGTGTTGTTCAATGAGTTGTATGAAATAGACAAAAACAAAGAGAAATTCTGTAATTTTTTGCATCGTTTAAAGGAAAATGAACGAGGCTCTTCCTTGGTTTAGCCAACATGGTCCAGAATGCGTTTTAAGGCAAAGCCCAAAAATAACTACATGTCCTTATCTCACAATTGCACCATGCGTGACAGACACAGATGAAACAGTCCCTAGTTCCCCACAACAAAACAAAACTAATACAGCCTTATCCATCTTTACTTAAATGGAAAACTAGTATTTAATTGCTGCACTTTTAGCCACATGCTAAGCTACTCTTCTTCTTCAGTTCTTCAGAGGAAGAAACTCGAAATACTTGTTTGGGGTTGTACTTATGGCTCTGATGGGAACTTGGGTGTCTTTGTTGCTGATATTAATGCCGTTTCCATCGTTGCTTCCAAGGGGAAACAGCTCGAGGGTCTGATCTTCTCTGTTTTCATCTTCAAGAGTGGTAATTTTTTCTTGGTGGGGTTTGAATGAACATAAATTTTTCTGAGTGTCCAATGAAGCTGTTATGGTGGTGTTGGTGAGGTCAATTGGTGTACAACACAACTCCATGCGTAATTCCTTCTCCTCAATTTCCATCCACTCATTTCCTTCACTTTTTGCAAATCCATGCGTCCAAATGAATTCCTACGCAATAAAAAAAAAAAGACAAAAAGAAAGTAATTAAAGCTGATCATAAACATGCTCAGCTCACAATAAATCCAAAAATATTCAGTCATTTCATGAACAACAGCCCCAACAGAAAGTAAGAAATGCAGCTTTTAGACCTCTCTTTTCCCAACATACTAACAAATGCTTTTTCATCTTTTTTTTCCCTTGACTTTATTTTGAAAACCTTTGACCTTTTGATCTAATAATAATTAGCTTCTATAATTATGCCTTGCAGTAAGCAATAATATGGCATGAAACAAACCTCTGAAAATTTACTAACGTTTGAAGGAGAACCCTTGTTTGTCGGTTTAATTTCGCAGCATCCTATTGGCAACGAAAATACTAGTAAAACAAAAAGAAATCTCGTCACTTCTCTTTCAAAACATTCATGTTTAAATTCTATGTATGTAGGTTACCGGATTCCTTCTTTTCCAAGCTTTCGGTATCACATTGTTGTTGTTGTTGTTGTTCAGTCTTGAGTTGACGGCGGCGTTTTTGACGTTCTCTTGCTTTATGGTTTTGGAACCAGTAGAAAACATTCTTCCCTTCGATCTTCCCGAACCTCCGAAGCCGCGTCGCGATTTGTTGGATTTGTGCTGCCGACGGAGTCCGTGTTCCACGTCGGTAGAGTTCCTCGAGGGTCAGTAACTGCTCCGGCGTTGGATTCCAACGTGAACTCCCTAATGGCTGCTGCTGCTGAGTGTTCAATTCTGTCGTATGACTTCCCTCATTTGCATTACTTGCTATACCAACAACAAGAAATTATAAATATATTCTGTGTTAACAAGAGATCATTTAAAAGAACAATGGAGAAAAATGAATGACAAGTTTAAAAAAAGAAGTGGGATTTACCCAAATCACCATGATTCAAAGCTAAAAGGTTGGTGGTGTTAGTAGGGTTAGGATCCAAGGGTGAAGGCTTTGCAATGTTGAATGAATGAGACAAGTTGAGGTCAGTGATATGGGGATATCCCATTTTTGAAGAAGCAACAGGTTATTGAGCTGTGCTGTGAAGTTCGTAAAGAAAAAAAATATTGAAGGTGATAAGATTGAGACTCAAATTAAGGATGCTAAAAAGTGAGAAGAAAAAAAAAAAAAAGAGAGTAAGCATTGGGTTTAAGATGGGGATGCTACTTCTCAGTAATAATATCGCTTTGTCTCTCCCTAGCGCTCGTACTCGCATCTGAAGACAATGTGAAAAGAGAAAAAGAAAAAGAAAAGTAAATAAAAAGTAAACAATGTTTCTACTTTTAGAAGGGACACCTAGGGTTTAAAACATTTTTATTATTTTTACACGTTAAAAGGATGCAGGTTGGAGTCTAATTAAGAGTTTATTATCAAACTTCCCAAACGGATCAAATCAATATGTGGAGAATTAGTTGAAAAAGTAAAAATTAATTGATTTGCAAATTGGAATGAATTAATTTAATTAGATTAAAATCTGATTAAATTAAAAATTTTAATTTTAAACGATTTATTTATTTTGAGCTAGACGGATTGGTTGAGCTAAAAATTAGTGGTTTAATCGATTCGACTATCAATCCGATTTTAAAAATATTGTTTATTATCTTAGTGATTTAATCGGTTCGACCATCAATCCGATTTCAAAATATTGTTTATTATCTCCCATAGATTATAAGTAGTATTAAGAATTGTATAAAAATATCTTTATATCTTGTCTCTTAGAGTTCTTGATTGAGGATTTAAAATTATTTTGGATTTAGATTATATGGTATTTAAATTGTTTGGATTTAAATTTATTTAAGTTAATTTTAGATTGAATATGAAAAATATAACTATTGTAATTTTTTTAACTTTATGTTTTACCGTATTAATAAGATGCAGACTTTTAATTACAATAGTTTTAAAATTGATTAATTAGGTTAATCATTTTGATTTTCCCATCACATTAAAACAAATTTTAAAATGTAATCTCATTTACTTACTATTTTGCAGTTACGTAAGAAATTAAGTAAGAATTACTTGAACAACACGAGGCATGTGTGGTTGATATGTTATAGATATATATATATATATTAGACTATATTACATTTACCATGGGATGAAATATATACAATAAACAGAGTTTCGATTGAAATGGTGAACTTGTAATGTTAATTATTTAATATTTTGGATTTGAATTCCATCATATGTAAATAATTTTTAAATCTTATATAAAAAATAAAATTATTCTCAAAATAATACCTATTGCTTATTAAAAACAATGAGCTTTCGATAACTTTATAATTAAGTTGAAACTTAATTGATATGTGATATGTATACAATCAATCTTTTATAGACGCTAAATATGTACAACTAAAAAAAACAACATACAACATGGGAAGTGGCATGGCCTTGTTATTTTAATTCATCACAATATTGAGTCTCTTTGGGAGAGTAGGGGTAGTGTCGTTGTAAGCTTTGGAGTTAGTTTGAGGTTTCGATGGACGGAGTGATTGGCAAGTAATTGAGGGGAGTAGTAGATATAAGGAGGATGGCGCGACAAACTATGGACAACTTTGAAACACAAGAGTAATGTTGAATTGGGATGTGATTACGAATGCTAGAGGTTGAATTTAAGGAAAACTTGATTTAATTTTAAGAAGTTAAAATAAATTGAGTTAATTGAATTAAATTATTTGAGTTATTCGGTTTTCAAATTAATTTGAATAAATAATTCGATTTTTCAAGTTTGAATTGAGTTGAATTTTACAACTCGAATAAAAGTTGGTGCAAATACCCATTAGATCCTTCTCAATTTTGAAAATAAAAAATCCATTAACAACAAAATATGAAAAAAATCAAAATAATTTTCAAATTTTCAAAGTATTTATAAAAAATTCTCCAAAGTTTTATAAAAATTATATTAAAAATGTAAAATTTAAAAATTTTAAAGAATTTCAAAAATGGTAAATTTAACGCCTTAAACAAGTAAATTACCAAAATCAAGTTTATGATACTCTTATACCTACACCATATACCCAAAAACACATGTCCTTTAGCGACATTTGTCTTTCCACCCTTTACCATGGACGAACTTGAGTCTAGCGGGCTTCATGTTGCATCATATCTCCACTGAGCATATATGGGACGCACGTGGAGATATAGAATCATTGATTACCCAGTTTTCTTAAGACATCATGTAACACCCATTATCCGACCCGATCGTCGGGTCCAAGCTAAGGGATGTCATATTTGTTACCAAAGCAACTAAAATAAATTTATATTTAAATTATGCAATTTATTGAAACAAGTCAAACAATTATACATACAATGTGAAATACAATCATTCCCAAGCTTTGTATGAAATTACATAAGCTCTAAAGCAAATTTAAAACCAAAGAAGAACTAAAATGAAAAGTTTCAAAATTTCAGGATCGATGTCATGACGTCAGGGAGTTCCTCGTTACGACTTGACTCACTGTCTAATTTTGTCGCAACGATGTAAATTCTCGTTGCGCCATGACATGGGCTCAAGCTCGTCCTGACGACTCATGATCGGCATCTCAACATGGTTGCCTCATCGTGTCGACATTCGAACGACGTCACCTACTGTTTTGGCAAAAAATGTACCAAATAGTACTCAATGCAATCCCAACTTTCAATTTCTTATTTCATGCCTAAGTCAAACATGTTTTACTTGAAAGAATTAGTCAAATTTCATACCAAATCATTCTCTTTTACTCTACAAAATTCAACTAATTCATCATGCCTTAATTGGTACCAAATCACTTCATTCAAATCTAACAATACATGCAATTCTACTTAGCATTTCAAACTTCCAAATCTACAATCACCCTTATAACATTTCATACTAATTCCATAAAAAAAAAAAAAAGAGACCATTTCCTATCTATCAAGCTCAAACACATTCATATTAACACAAGTATGCCAACCATTCCAACACAACTAATCTTTTAGCAAATCGTATTCATAACATATCACTCATCATTCATTCAAGCTATTACATATACTTACTTAATTCACACATCATAAGCACCATAATATATACACATGGTTCATACCATTACCAAAATCATGCCAACATATATACATAATACATCAAAATACCATTTCATCATTCAAATTTAGCATTATATAAACATAAGACTCTCTTAGGTGCATGTCATTGAACTAACAAGAAACATCACCAACTTGCTTTGTCCGGGATTATAGCTGGATGCTAATATCGACAGACAAACACAATCAAAACCTAACCTGCGCACGAAAAACAAAACCGTATGCTAAGTATAACTTAGTGGTATTTACATAATTTGAACGTTATAATATAACTAGACCTGTCCATGGGTCAGACCAGGTCAGGTTTGGGCCAGGCCTTGACAAAATTTTAGGCTAGTTTGTTAGGCTCGGGCCCGACCTGACCCAAAAAAATGGGCCTAAAATTTTGCCCAAGCCCAGCCTGCCCGTATTAAGTTTTTTATATAATTTTTAAAAAAAATATAATTCATTAAAAATACTAAAAACATTCAAATAAATGTTTCCCACCAAATTGAAAATAAATTAATTTTTTAATACTTAAATAACACTAACATAGGTGCAACTTAACAAGCAAATGCCTCTAAAATAGTAGCGAAATTAACAATAAAATAAGAGTGTACAATATCCAAACAATAACAACAAAATAGTAGCAATATAATAGTGAAATGACAGCAAAAACAATGAGAAAACAGTAAGAAAACAATAATTTTTTTCTTTTGCAAATTGGGTCAGGTCGAGCCGAGCTCAGGCAAAAAAAGTCTTACCTAAGGCCTGACCCGTTTTTTTTTCAAGCCCATTTTTCGGACCTATATTTTTACCCAAACTCGTCTACATAAGTTATTCAAATGTATGAATTAAAGATAAAATATTAATATGCAAGTTATCATGTCAATTATACTATTTCTTATATTCATTATCCCAATCAAATACAATTCACTAGTATAAAAACGTAAACCATTTCATATCATATCACTTTTGAAATCTCAACCATTTTTTGTCACATTACAGTTCAAATTTCTGACCTTATAAGTACGATGAACATAATCAATCATCTTTTCAGTTCATTTTACATATCATCATCCTGTATTATGTTTTTAATTCCCTATTAACCTGACTCAGATACAGACAGATATGCGGATCCAACCAATCACAACGGTTTGACACCTAGTGCCTATCAGATAAATCCAAAATAGTAAGTTGTGCCCAACGCTAGTCGTATAACCGACGTACATGTGTGCCCAACACTCCTTGACTCGTAGTTGTAATAACCTTGAACTCTTCCGATCTTATGGCATGCCAGCTGTAACCGACTCTGCCTAAACAATTTACAGGGTAACCATTTCTCAATTTCATTTATAAGTGAATTCTTCAATTTCATATCATAATCTCATCACCCAATCATCAATTCACACATGCGATAGTATAATTAATCACCATATAGATTCAATTTCACACTCATAACAATATACAATATTTTCAAATTTGTTCAATTTAGTCCTGATCACAAACAATCAATCCCAATCAAATCAAAATTTCAATTTATAGTATACAATATTTTCAAATTTACTCAATTGCAAATTTACACAAATTTAATATTTTTTCAATTTAGTCCCTAAAACCGAGACTAACCTAACTTTTAATCTAGAACTCAAATTTTCAACCCAATTTCACTATAGTCCAACTTCGACATCCTATTTCTCATTTCTACCAAAAATTTTGAAATTTATGGATTTTAGTCCCTATTGTATAAAACTATAAATTAACTTCACAATTTAGTCATTTTTCACTTCTAAGCTTAAAATCTATCAATTTAGTACCTAAAACTTTAAAGATTTTTTAAAAATAACACATGGATCAGCTAAATTAAGCTCCCAAGATTTCAAAAATATAAAAACCCTTAATGCCCACGTCCCCTTCTTCTCTTTCTCTAAATTTGATCGAAAAAGATGAAAACACAATCTCTTCTCCTTCTCCCCACTTTCATGTTTTGTTTAACGTTTTAGTTCATTTTAATTTAATTTAATTTTTTCATACAATTTTAATTAAGGATTCTTTAGCAATTGAACTTTTACCACCTTTACAATTTAGTCATTGTTCCTTAATTAATCATTACTTCGATAAAATTACCTATCTAAAGTTCGATTCATATACTATATAACTCCATAAATATTTATATTAAATATTTACAGATTTGATTTATGAAAATAAACTTTTAAAGCCGCATTTTTCGACACCACTAACTTTTTGATCGTTACGCATCATATCCTACGACGCATCATTGTCACTGCAAGGGAACCAAATAAGATCTCACTATCAATAGTCTATAAACACGTAGGCAACCTTGTCATAGTATAAAAGGGCCATGCAACAGCTCATGAGGTCCAATCCACTCCTAGACCAAAAAACCTTCTTCTTCCCTTTAACTCTCTCATGGGAAAATTTAACGCCATTCTCAGTGGATTTCCACCTCATCCCAAGTGAACCACCAATAAATCCGCTTCTTTTTTTCCTTATTAATCCAACAGGTTAACAATTGGTACAGTGAACGTGGACAACCATGAACTTGATACCAACATCCCCCACCAATGAGCTTGATCCCACTAGTAATCAGCAAACCTAAGACCCTTTGAAAGAGGTACCACTCCAGGATTTACCATCTCAAAACCAAACAAATTGAGTACAAGATTCCATGCATGTCAATCGAAACATTCATCAACAAGCTCCTTACCAATTTAACCAATTTTAGCAGTATTATCAATATCCACCACCATGGTATTACAGTCATCCACACCTATACCAGTGCTTCTCTAGTTGACCAAGGATCACAAAACCCCCACTCAATATCCCAACGATACATTGACATGCAAGAAAGAATGAAGGTGATGGAGCAACAAATATCTTCACAACAAAGAAGATATGAAGAGCAATAAAAATTTATTCAAGAGCTGCATGAAAGACAATGCCAAGTAGATGAAAGGAATGAAAAGCTCATAAAAGAGTTAAAAGCGACTAGAGCTGCTCGAAGGCAAGATCCATTGCATAGAGAAGAGGAGACTATCCATCCCACTCACAAGCATCAACATGATAAAAAAAGTAATGATGATCTTGATGATAATGTAGATGATAATGATGTTGACGAGGCTATTGACGATAGTCAAGGTTGGAATTTTAGTAGAAGCACACTAGAAGAAAAGATAGAACAGTTAGAAAAAACACATGCGGAAATATCAAAAGTATGAGTCATTAAGAAATATACAAATGAACCCTTGGCTAGTGAAATACTACGTCGTCATGTTCCTCCAACTTTTAAATTCCCTAAATTATCGTATGATGATCGAGTTGACCCCAAGATCATTTGGCGCATTATGTGAATCATATGAACATTTTGGGTGCTTCAGATTAGGTGAAGTGCATGGCATTCTCGGTGACATTGAAAGATTCAGCTCAGGCTTGGTATATGTAGCTTCTGTAAAATTTCATCATTAGTTTCAAGCAATTGGCGGACTTATTCATGAGCAAATTCTTGGGAACAAGACACTACAACAATTGCCAACGTATTTAATGCCAATCAGGCAACGTGAAGATGAATCTTTACGAGATTTTGTAAAGAGATATTCCAGAGCTCTTAGGAATCGGGATAAACAAATAATAGTTATAGATATAAAGATTGTCCTACTATAATTTATATATAACACACTACTCAAGAAGCTTGTTACACGTGCCAACACCGACAGCTGCTGCAAGATGCCATGCAGCATGAATGAAAGGAGTCCTAGGAAAGACATCGTCTGCAATGAAAAGAACACCTCCCAACAGTGATGACATCTTATGAACATTGTGAGCCATCCTTAATTCTGGGTATTTCAATGCTCTTTTTGCAAATGCCACCTGAAATGCAGGAACACGACATTGGACATGTTTTCAGTGCCACGGAACAGCTTCAGCCTTGAAGGTAACTCCATTAAATTATAATGCTAAGTTGGAGCAAAGATTAGGCAGTTGAAGACTTGGAAAACAATGAGATCGAACTTATTGTTGTAATGGAAAAATAATAGGATCCCAGACTGTTTTTTATTAAATAAAAAACCAAGTGAGATATAAACTAGCTAGTTATACCTCCATCATTCCAGTGTGAACAGCTGAAACCATCAGAGGCTGAACAGGTAGAAGTAAAGCAGAAGCTGCCATCAATAACTTCGGATTCTCATTTCTAAGAGCTCTTGATAGACACTGCAAAAAAGGATTGGAATGAGAAATGTGAAAACAAAACTGCACAAGTTTCAGCAGGTAGCATTCAAGTCTAAAAAAGCAGCATACCCACAATGCTCTAATAAACATTCATTTTTATGTTTGGAATTGATAAAGTTGATAACGAGTCAACATGTTACTATTCAGAAGCATAACTTCAGTCTACAACATGTATGAGGATTATTCAAATTCACTATTTCCAAAATTCATTCACATTGATAATCTTTCCCGAGTATTTTGATCTTCAAAAAGATATGAATTTAGTCTGAACTTACCACAGTAGCAGTGGCAATCATTGTGTAGTCAGCCCACCTTAAATACATCCTCAGCTTTCCTCTGGAAGAATGATACAAAGTAGAGGCAACTCCAACTCCGATTAGTGAATTAGCATACAGCTTAGAGTTCAAATTTTTCCTGTATCCAAGTAAACAAAGTATTAATAAGAAAAGGTAATATGATATCTTGTTCATGAAGCAAATTAAGGAGACTATTACCTCGGGGCTTGGATCCCAAGAACTATAAAAGGAAGTGAGGTTAACACATTAGCCACTGTTTCTTGAAAATTCTGATCCCCTGACGAAAGCTTTCGAGGGTAAGCAAAGTACAAATTTTATATGACAGAATGGCCGAGCTAAGACACACAAAAACAAGCACTAACGGTATCATACCGTTCATACAACATCTTACTGGCCTTAAACAAGATGGCCTCTGCTGCCATACTCTGAAAAACAAGTATAAGCAAGTACGTTATGGTGTGTCACTAGTACATGTGACTATCTACAAAGAAATTACCGGAGTGGATTTAAACAGATCGTTTGATGCACAACTTACTGCATCAATAGTGGTTGATTTGCTGTAAAAAATGATTTATCATGAGTGGATTGGAATTCCCTTTGTTGGTTTATCTCCTCCAATGCAAAAGGTGAACGAGGAACCACTTGCACTCCATTTACACCGTCTAAGGCTTTACTAGGCCTGAACGCTGTTTGGGGACACATAATCCTCAAAACAATGTGCAAAACACTTTACCTGCCAGCCAGAGCTTGCTGGCAACAGAGGGAAGACGAGTGCAAGAAGCAACTTATATGACCAATCTCTGTACGATTAAAAGAAGCAGAAATATATATTGAAATCACATTCAATAAATTAAGCATAGATAAGGCTTCTACAAAAACACTAACTTCAAGGATTGACCAGCTAGAGGTTTGTATCACGCTTCTATTAAGCTCAACTAGTTCACCTTCCCCCATGAGGCTTTTCCCTTACATATTGAGAAAAGAATGATAATGTCTCTCTTTGGCTAAATAAAAAACACTCAATATTTTGTTAAACAAATAAAGCATAAAAATAGTAGATTAATCCTACTTAAATAAGATTAAACTCATATATAAGGTCATGGCAATGAACATATCATCGTTCATTAATCCAAAAATGTACAAACTCAATAGAGCCTCATCAGATTTTTTAAGATACCATTAAAGGAGAAATTGGAGTTCAAAGTTTAAAGCTTGAGATAACCCAAATGAAGTTTTTGTCCACGACATTCAACCCAAATTCTAAAATCAAATAATCATATAGTATCTTGCACTTAATTTTCCAGATAGCCCCAAGCATCGACATTCAAAAAGAAGGAAGGAAACACAAAAATGGGTTCTCAAAATACAAGCGAAAGAGGCAACTCTACATAAAAAAAGAGAAAGCAAGAAATGAAGATTATGGAGAACAAAACAGAAATATGCTGTAAGTTTTGTTTAAGAAAGAGAGAAAGTGATACCTGGAAAGATGTGAGCATTTAAATGAAAGAAGGAAGGAAGGAAGGAAAAGGGAGATTAATGTAGTGTGAATTCCGGTTATAGAGAAATAAAGAAAGGCAGGAGAGTCGGGTCGGTAGTTGTTCACTTTTAAAGACTAAAACAGCATCAGGAAGAGGGAGATGCGGATGACTCACGAATCTTCTTCATATAACGGTCCGCATATTCGCTTTTTATTCTGTTGCCCAATCAACCCTCGCCACCTATGCTATTCTATACGATTTACTTACATTTATTCTGCAAAATGTATTTTTTTCTCAAGACTATTTCTAAAAAATAAAAATAAAAATGAACTTATTAAAAGAATTGGAGTTCATTGTTTTTGAAAAAGCAAATAATATTCTTTTTAAAAACTGTTTAAGGTATCAATGGTTACACTATCACGAATTACAATAATAAGATAGAAAAATGAATGCACTAAAGAATTCGGTAAAATTTATTTGAAACTAAAATAGTGATGGAGTATATGCAATAGATTTGTCGAGCAATCCCTCAACCCTATAGACTTAATCCAACTTGAGTTAAAATCGGACAAAATTTTTATTTTTCGAATTGGCTACGCACGAATGAAATTTAATTTAAATAAAATATTTTTAAATTTAAATTTAATTATAAAATATATAAATAATAATATAAAATATGTTTTTAATATTTTATTAATTTTTAACTGTGAAAAGGGTAAGCACGTCAAGTCAACTCGAAAATAGGCTTAGATGTAAGTTTTTTTTTAAAATTAAGTTGTAGTTGACATCACCTGACCTAACCTCATTATTTAACGCAACATAAAGTACAAACCTATTTCTTAATAGTATCTTGGAGTACTCAGAACTTGTATTAATGTAAATAAAATGAACCCAAGTATTTAAAAATGAGTTCTTTTAAAATTTTTATTTTTAGAGTGAGTATTTGACAAATTGATAATATATTTTTTATTCTATAAATAACTTTAAAAATTTGATCATTACAGAACTCTTCTTAATTCTCTAATTTTGTTTGGCACCAAATATATATTTTTTCTTATTCTTAATGTTTTTTAAAAAATGTTTATATTACGGAAATCTTGAAAGAGAAACCCAAAATTAATTTTGACTTTTAAGATTGCAGTTATGTCTAATGTTGTTCCATTAAAAAAGCCTGGACGGGCAATATGGCTTATGAGGCTATCTTTTACTCACATTGGGTCTCATTTAGTAATATTAATTTCCAACACTTCATTTGCTCATTAACATTTAAAATCAAAATTTTTTATTAAATCTTGTCCCTAAAATTTGAAAGGGAAAGCGACTTTATATCCAAAAACAAAAAAAGTGGGTAGCTAGCTAGTCTATGTTGATATTCCAATTCTAAAATGAAACTGGAGTCCGAGAATAGCATTAACCCTTTTATATTATACATAGGTTATTGGTAATGCAAAAATTTGACTGTAACAATAAAGTCGTTGGAATACGACTGTTATAATATGATTGTTGGAATCTGACCGTTGTAATATGACCATTAGAATCTTGCCGTTGCTTCCTCGATTTTCAGTGGCAGATCAATTCCTCCAACAATCATATTGCAACAGTTGATTGATCGAGCCCTCCCTTCCGAACTTGACACATTATCTCAAGTTCCTTTAGGCTCTTTTAATGGAACAACACAAGACATAATTGGTTTTAAATATGACCGTTGGTTCTTATTATTTTGTTAGCTCATTCTTATAATTTAGCCCCCTCCTATACTTGACACATTATCTCAAGTTGGTTCTTATGAATGTGTTAGCTCGATCAATCAACCGAAATAGATAAGAGGGAGTGAATTGGCCTTTTAAAATTTTGTGGAAGCAAGAAGGAAGAGATGAGACAATGAACATAAAAATTTAGAGTTGTTCAACCTTAATTGCCTACCCCACTACCTTAGCTTTCCACAACTAAGGATTTTCCCAAATTCATTAAATTGATCAACCTTTGAGAATAAGGTTTAACCTTACAGTTCCCTTAAGAATTTTACCCAAATCGTAAGACTTAACCCTTTTCAAAAGAGTAAAGAAATGAGCAAACAAAGAGACAATCCTTGCAAGATTAGGATGTTTGCCAGTTAAACACTCACACAATAAAAACACTTGAGCTAATAAAAATACAAAGAATTGCTCACAAGTGTTTGTAAGAAAAATATGAAGAAATTGACGCACAAAAGGTTGATAAAAAATTGTTGATCTTTCTTGATAGCTTTTGATCTTTTGTAATCTCTCTTGTTATTGTATAAGCTTTAGAAGCTTGTATTTATAGCTCCTAATAGATTTCCAATCGTTTGAGTTGGTGGGAATTTGAATCGAGTCGTTGAAGACGTAATAACCAATGCATTAATGTGTCTTGCAACAACATGTATCGATACCTTCAAAGGGGTATCGATAGTTTGGGCATTTAATGCTTAAATTTAGTGATCGTTAAAACCTATAGTACCGATACAATAGAGGAAACATTGATACTTGCTATGAGGTATCGATACCTTGGAGAGGGTATCGATACTTTGTTAAGGGTATCGATACTTTTGATTTTTGCTCGATTTTCCTGAACTTTGAAGCTCAAATTGATATCGATACTTGGTATAAGTATCGATACTTTTGAATAGGGAGCAATTTTCACTTGTTAAGAAAAATGTTTGAAATATTTGTTACTCAATTTGAATTTGTTAAAATATTTTGAAGTGTTTGAAGAGTATATTTAAATTTTATCTCTTAGAAATATTTTGAAATAAATTGTCACTTGAAATTCATCAAATTTTATTCAAAACATTATCTTTGTTATATCAAAACATTTATAAAATAAAGCTTAGTTTAGCAATCTCCTCCTTTTAGATATATAAAAAAACACTTTTATAAATTTTGTTTTTGAATAAAGTACTCCCTTACTAAAAGCCAATTTGAATTAAAGCTCAATTTTGTTTTTGAAAATGGTCACAAACTTATAGAGATTAATATACCAATCAATTTACTACCTTTCTCCCCCTTTTTGTTATAGCAAAATAAACAAATAAAGCTTAAGATAGAAAGAAAATGTTTAGTCCAATGATAAATAGAAAAAAAAAAGAACAAGAAACTAACATAAAACTCCAAACTATCTCAAAAAACTAAGTTAACATTTAGTGCAACAAACATAAAAGTAGGAAAAGAAAACACTGTAAAATATCCAATTAAACCATGAAAATGCATGATATGCAAGATGAGTCCTAGCTATCTTAAGGAGGCTGCGGTGGAGGAAATTGAGACATAAGATTAGCTATGTGTTCCTCCATTGTAGACATCCTAGCATTTATGCCACTAGCAACATCTCGTAATGAGCCAATGACTTCAAGGATGGCTGAAGTCTTGACAAAAAATTGAGCATCTTAAGGTGGAGCTTGAGCGGGAGGTGCAACAGGATCACCTTCTTCAACATCCTCATTATCATTATCATGGGGTTTGGTTTGAGCAACCTTCAACCATGCACCGGTGCGAGGGTCCTTCTTGTAGCCAATGTGACAAAGCGCTCCAATGCCAAGAGGTAGAGGATTTGCCAATGAAGGATCACCTTGGGTGGGAATTTTTAGACGTTTGAATATATATGAGAGATAGGTTCTGAAGGGTAAGGTGATAGCGTTGGTATGCTCTTTGCCAACGACCTTGGTGATATTGTTAAACATTATTAAAGAAAGGTCAGGAAGCTTATTATTTTAAAAGCAGTCAAGCTACCAATAATCGATGGCTCGAAGGACAACATGTTTTGAAATAGGGCATAAAATCCAGGTGAGAATTAAGTAAAGAAACCAATCATGAAGATTGAGCTCAGAAGGATATGAGCTTGTAATGATTAAGGCCGATTTTGAAGGTTTTTTTTCATTGGATTCACCACCGGAAGGTAATTTTGAAAATTCGCCAAAACATTCAAGGGTGGGCTGAATGAGAGTATTTAAAATATAAGATTTTACAGCATCCACGGACTCATCGGTTGGGTTATGTTCGAGTAAAGAATTAGAATGAAAGGCTCGAACAAGATTGGCATAGGTAGAAGAGCGAATTTTAAAGAAATTGATCCATTGCCAATCGTTTAAATTTTAAAGATAGGCAAAATTAATCTAAATCTAGAGGTCGAGAAACATTAACTTTCCAAGAGACAAAATAAGCGAAAAAATGAGTTCTCTCCTCAGAGTTGCGAAAACAATCATTTAAAGAATCATTTTGACCGCTAGGTGGATTGAATGAAGAGGCATCGACATGAGAACATTTCTTAAGAGGCATAGTGACTAACTAGAATCTGAAGACACACTAAACTACTTAGAAATTTCATTTAGGAATTTTGTCGAACACTTGGTGGGAAAAGGTTTATGGAAAGAAAATTTTGGGTTGGGCAAAACCCTTGTATCAAAACAACAATTTATATGTTTCAAGTCATCCTAATAGAAAAATTTAAACAAAAAATTAACACATACTAATCATAATTTTTGAAATCAAAGTAGCGGAGTTTTTACCTTGAAAATGCTTTGAAAAGATGAAAAATTCAAAGAAAAGTGGTTGAATCCTTGATAAGATGGAGGTAGAATGATTTTTGCTGGAAATATTTGAGTAATGGAAAAAAATTGAGAAATTTTGATGTCTAGGTTTTGGAGTTTTATTGTTCGGCAAAGAGGAAAATATGGAGTTCTTTATTTTGCTCAAAATTGTTTTTGTAAACATGCCACAAAATATTTTTAAACCCCAAAGGTATCAGTTCTTTTTGTGAAGTATCGATACTTTACCTTAAATATTGATACTTTAGCAATGCCCATTTTGGTTCCAAAGTGCAGAAAAAACTTTCTTGAACTCAGTTCTAAGCCTAAAATGCACTAAACAAACTTAAACTGCAATATTGGATTTTTCTAACGAACTCATACATCTAGATATGTAGAATCAAGTCATGATGCATATGAATTATAGAAAAAAACATGAAAACATCAAAAATTGATTATTTGCATCAAATAAAGTTTATTCAAGCATACTCAAAGGAAATAAAAAATTATATACTAGACCAAATAGGTCAAAATAGACTAAACATGTAACTTTTAAATCCTTCTAACTATTTTCATATAAAATCCATAGAAATCATTCATACATGACTTTTCAATCAATTTTAAGTTATAACACATTTTAAAAGCATAAAAGTGCATAAAAGTGTTGGAACTCAAAATCAAGGCAAGGTAGTAATATCTAGTTCTCTCCTAAGTGTCCAAAATCTTTATTTATCTAATGGTTGAGTGAAAATATCAGCTAATTGGTGCAAAATATCAACATATTCTAGAACTATATCTCCTATTTGGACATGATCTATAATAAAATAATGTTTAATTTTAATATGTTTAGTTCTAGAGTGTTGGATGAGATTTTTAGTGAGACAAATAGCACTAGTATTGTCACACTTGAAAGGAATGGTATCTACATAAATTCAACAGTCCTTAAGTTTTTGTTTCATCCATAAAACTTGAGCACAACAACTACTGACGAAAATGTATTCTGCTTCGGTGGTGAACAATGCAACACTATTTTGTTTCTTTGAAAACCATGATATAAGCATGTTACCTAGGAATTGGCAAGTATCGGAGGTACTTTTCCTATCTAATTTGAAACATCCAAAATTCGCATCCAATAAGACATAAAAACTAAAGGATGAGTCTCTAGGATACCAAAGGCCTAAGTTAGGAGTGTCTCTATGGTATCTAAAGATTCTTTTAATGGCTTGTAAATGTGATTCCTTAAGAAAATATTAATATCTAGCACACAAGAAAACACTAAACATGATATTCGGTCTACTTCCAGTAAGATAAAGTAATGACACAATTATTGACCTATAGAGCTTAATATCAACACATTTACCTTCCTCATAATTGTCAAACTTTGTAGAAGGGCTCATAGGTGTACCTTGTGGTTTTAGGATATCCATCCCAAACTTCTTGAGCACTTCCATTGTGTACTTAGCTTGATTGATGAAAATGCCATCCTCCATTTCCTTGATTTGGAGCCCAAAAAAGAATATGAGCTCACCCATCATGCTCATCTCAAATTCACCTTGCATTAGCTCAGAGAATTTTTCACAAAGAATGTCATTAATAGCACCAACAATAATATCATAAATATATATATTTGTACTACTAACATATCTTTGCATTTATTTTAATAAAAGGTGTTGTGTTAACTTTCCCTTTACAAAAACCTTTTTCAATAAGAAAGTTTGATAATCTTTCATACCAAGCTCTAGGAGCTTGTTTTAAACCATGAAAAGCTTTGGAAAGTTTGAGTCTTCAAAATCAGATGATTGTTCAACATACACTTATTCATTTATAAAACCATTTAGAAAAATACTTTTGTTACACCTCAAAATAGGGCCTAAGAGTTTTAGGGATATTTTAGGAATTTTACCCTATATGAGCTCAGAATTTCGTAAGGTTGGTACTGGATAATGTTTTCGACAATGGTTTTCATAAAGTTAAGTCAATTTTTGGAAATGAGTACTAAATGTCTTTAATTTTAAAAAAGGGACTGATTTGTAAAAGGCTCAAAATAGTGAGCATTTATGTAGTAATTTAACTAGTCTTAAATATTGAACCTAAAAACCACCCTCCACTTACAATTTTCACGTTATTTCTTCCTCTCATTTTCCTTGTGCCGCCCCTTGCCATTCCCTTGAACCTTAACTCGATTTTTAATTATCAAACCATACTACTTTGATTTCTTATCATTCCCAAGTCATTTACCATCATAAATCTTCAAGAAAAACACCCAAAACTCCATAGATTTCATCATCTTCTCTAAATATGGGTTTTTCGGGATTGCATCAAAACTCATCTAATCTTCTATCAAAGGTAATGTTTCAAATTCCTATGAGTTTCAAATTCCTATGAGTTTCTCATGACATCTAGTCTTTAAAACTGAATTATTAGCCTTCAAGTCGCATGTTTTAAATAAAATTCAAAAATCGAGCCATTAATGGTGGATTTTGGGATTTTGCATAAAAGCGTGGTTTCAAAGTGTTTTTTAACTTATTTCAGCACTATTATAAGGTTTTTAAACTTACCTTGAATTTTTGTTAATGATTTCTCATGTGTTAATGAATTTTGTGGAAATTGCTTAAAAGATGTCAAAAAATGTCGATACCATGAATTGAGTAGATTTGTCTAGTTTGAAGGTTGCAAATTAGGCATAGATGATTAATTAGATGAACGAAACTAATTTTAGGCAAAAAGGCTGAGTGTAGATCGAGATATTAGTATTTAAAGTTTGTTATGTTAATAGTTTAAGTTACATGGAAACTTAGCTTAAAGCTTGTGTGTTAGTTGGTTTGAGAGAGTTTTTTGTTGTTATTTGAAACTGAATTATTAGCCCTCAAATTCGTTAAAGCTTGCTACAAGCTAGGGAAGAGTTAGTTGAGCTTTCAACTTTTCGACAAAAGCATAAAGTGGTGAGTGTATAGAATTGCTACTCGTAAACACGAGTCATGTGTTATTTAAGAATTTAGATGTAGCCTAAACCCCTACTCTATTTTTGAGCATAAGTTTTCTTAAATCTATAATTATCTTGTGGATATATGTTGTGCATTAAATGTGAAAAATGAGTATGGTGATTATTGTGTAAAGTGAAATTATATACATGAAATGAATGTGTAATATATATGTTATATGACTATGCTAGTGTTTTGAAAAGGACGCTAATATGTAGTGATAATGCACAAATAATAGGTAAGTAATATGTGTTGTTTTCGGATATTTTGGACTTGTGATCTTGGAACCATTGGATATAGTTGGCATGCCATAGGATTTGAGTACTCACTTATATGTACAGTGGTTTGGGTGTTGAGGCCCTGGGACATGTTGGAGAGATAAGGGAATGAGAGCTAAGCTCCATTCAATGGGACATGTGAGGGGAAATAAGGAGAGTGTTAGCTAAATGCTTCACTTTTGGGACATGTTTGACTCTATGAGTCTATGTGGTGAAATGGAGATCCATGTATCCGATGTGTGATGAAAGAGCTCACTATATGTTTCATAGTCCAAGTGCCATCTTATCATATTTTATGTAATCGTGTGGAATATGTTCTATGCTTGAATGAGTATGTATGCATTGTGAGAATGAACCATTAGATGATGCATGATTTAATAATATATGATGTTAAACTTAAGAATAAAATACTTGTGGGTAAATGATTGGTTGTGTTGCATGATGTTATGTTTGCATTGTGAGAACTCCTTACATTCACTGAGCATGTTGAAGCTCACTCACTCATTTCAACATATGCATATTAGTGATGTCACGGTGTGGGCAGTGTGGTTATTGATGGAGTGATCCAAGGAAGATTGGTTGTTTATCATAGGTGCCCTATTATTTATATTCATATTGGGGAAATAGGCAATGTGGTAAAATTAGTTAGGTTATTGATCTTGAAACATTTTGATTTGGCTTATGAGAATTTCATGTTATTTTTATGTTAGAAGTTTTAAATAGTGATGTTGGCGTAAAAATTCTTGCTTGGATGATTGGACACTTTGGATTGATAAATTTAGCCATAGCATGATGAAATAAACAAAGTACTTGATGCATGTTGCTTAGGAATTAATGGAAATGAATTATTTGTTATTCTATGCTACATTTTTAGCTTCAGCATCAGAGGTATCGATAGTTGGATTTGAAAATTGATACCTTTGTGAATTAAAATGTACAAAAAAATAGAATAGGGATTTGGTATCGATACCTTATCTTGAGTATCAATACTCAGGACTAAAGTATTGATAATTTATAACAAGTACCAATAATTTTCGATAATTGGGGTTTCTAGCCAAAAAATAGTAACCTACTATGGTATCATTTTTCCAAGTGGTTCGATACCATTCAAAGACAATATTGATACCTTAATGTCAGTATCGATACCTACGAGCAGTTTTATGAAATTCTGCTAAATAGCCCTTATGCATGATTCTAACTGTATGTAAGACTGATTAACGAATGATTTGTATGTAACAGTGTTAATTAACTAATTGGATGACTTAAAACTTATACGGAGTTAACAAAAGAATACCATTTTGCTTGGATATAGTTTCCTATTTGATGTACATGAGATGAGACGGTGGTGTGACATCCTATATTTGGGCTTGGAGACCAGGCCAGGTATAGCGTGTTACAACTTTTAACATCCATTTGATATAATTTAAAATCATTAAAGCATGAAAAATCTAAAGCTTGCTGATGGCTTCCATTCTAGCTACGGGATCATAAGATTCATCATAATCTATCCCTTCCCTTTGAGTGTACCTTTGAGCAACAAGTCTAGCCTTGTTCCTCACTATGTTGCCAGCTCATCTAGTTTGTTTCTAAAAATCCACTTAGTACTTATAGTAGATTGTTCGCAAGGTCTCTCAACTATGGTCCATTCTTTACTCCTCTCAAATTTATTTAATTCTTCTTGCATGACCAATATCCAATATTCATTAGTTAATACTTCTTTGATATTCTTAGGCTTTATGCTGAGATAAATGCAACATTATTACATGTATTTATAAGAGAGGATCGAGTAGTTACCCCTTTGGATGGATCTCCAAAAATCTTACCATCCTTTACATAATTTTACTCTCTTGGATGACTAACTTCCCTTTCCTCTAGAGTGAGACCCTTTATAGAAACTTGTGTTTATTCTTGGATCCTTTCATTCGATGATTGATCATCCTTCTCGTCATTATTCAATGTTCCGTCATCATCATTATCAATAGAAGAATCCTTTCTAGGAAGGGGGTTAAGATCATCGAAAACAACAAGTATAGACTCTTCAACTACTAAAACTCTTTTAGTAAAGATTCAATAAGCTTTAGAGTTTAAGGAATAACCAAGAAAAATTCGTTCATCACTTTTTGCATCAAATTTGCCAATATTGTCTTTTCCATTATTTAAAACAAAACATTTGCACCTAAAAGGGTGAAAATATCTAATGTTAGGCATTTTGTTTTTGAAAGTTCATATGTAGTTTTCTTCAAAATAGGCCTAGTCATTACTCGATTAACAATGTAACAAGTAGTGTTTGTGGCTTTTGCCCAAAAATATCTTGGCAAATTATTTTCACAAAGCATGGTTCTAGCCATTTCTTCTATAGTTCTAATTTTCCTCTCAACAACTTCATTTTGTTGAGGGGTTCTAGGTGCAGAAAAATTGTGGCGAATACCATTTGAATTACAAAAACTATGAAATCCAACATTTTAAAATTCAGTTCCATGGTCATTTCTAATACTAGTGATTGAGTAACCTTTTTCATTTTGATTTATTTTTGAAGATGTGATGAACTTTTCTTAGGCTTCATCTTTAGTACTTAAGAAAAGAACTTAAGTAAATCTAGAGTAATCATCTACAAGTTCAAATGCATATATTTTCCATCCAAGCTAGTAGTTCTAATTGATGTGTTAATAATAAATATATTTTACTTACCCAAAGTTAAAATTGTGTTAAAAAGTGATATGTAGTGAACCTTGAGGCCTTCTAAAAATAAGAGAAAGTGTTGTTAAGTGATAAAATATTTTTGAAAGCCATAAATGAGAAAAATATGGTAATTCGATGCAATGAAGTGAAATAATGATAAAAGTGAAAAGGAAAAGGGAACAAAACATGTTTTATAATATTATAATGAGAATATCATAAATGTGCATTGTTAGTGTGGTAAATATGTAAAATATGTAAAGTGACGTAATTAGAAATTGCTAAATGTTGGTTAAACAAAATGCTTAATTGAGACTTGAATGTAAAAATATGAAATGGTGGCATGGTCACCTTGTCATCATCTAGAAATATGTATGTGTAAAAGAGAAAATGTATGCATATATGTATGTATATGTGATTATGAAACTATGATGTGAAATTCTAACTGCTTATGGTGGTGATAAATGGTAGTGAAATAGCTAATTGAACATTTGAAAAGTGTATGAATTACTATTATTATCTAAGTGATTTTTAAGTGAAATGCCCTAATAATCTTAGTAGAATAGTTAGGATTCAATTGGCATTCCATAAGGATTAGTGTGCAGGTTTTTCTAGAAGAAATTGTTTAGTATGAAGACAACGAAATATGTCTTATGGCATAACACATAAGTGCATTTTGAGTCAACTTTTCAAGGTGTTCAAATGGGTGCACTATTAACGCAATATGTATTAGGATTTTCTGTTGGAATCTTAAGTATCTAAGTGTATTTTACTAATGATTACTAAGGGCAAAGTGTATAAAAATTGTAACAATAGGGTATGATAATGAATATACCCTACATAAGTGTGACTCAAACTGATAAGCCTTAAATGTGAAACATTGGAATAAAGAAAGAACAACATTTAAATCAAGGATGACAAGTGTTAAGTGACTTAATTTCAAAGTGAAATATGTGAAGTTATTGAACGAAAAGTTGTATGATACTATATATTTATTAGACATACAATTAACGAAAAGGAAAATTGAATTAAGCTTTAATAACTAGTGCATAACAAAAAAAGGAACGTTATAATGAAATTATAAGATTTTTGTAATAAAAGAGACACTAAGTGGTTAAATTTAATGGACATGAGAATAATTTGAATAATAAAAGAGAAAGGATAATGACCTAAGTGAACTCTTATCCTACGAGAAATAAAGTGATAAATGAAAATCACCTTTGTAATGAATAAAAAAGGGGGAATGAATAAAATGAATCATACTTTAGTGGCTTGAGCTTTATTTTTTAAAAGTTTAAAAGATGAAACCTTAAACTTCATGAACGAGTGACACAATTAAGCTAAGTTTAATTTACTTAATGACTAACTCTAATAAGGGAATAAGGCAAGGTTGGAATTTCATTGTGTGCTTCATAAGCTCGTCGAGCTTAATGCATTAGTGGTTTAAACGAGTAGGTGGAAGACCTTCCTATGAGACTAGTGTTCATGTAAATGAAGGACCACATCATTGAGCAAGGCTTGAAGGGCATAGTGGGTTTATTTTTAATTTACTTTGTACTAAAGTGTTTTGAAATGGCATGTAAATAAACTTACTTGTAAAATTTGAGATTTTTTTATGAAATGTGTTATATTTTAATACTTTCAAGTTAGTTATATTTGGAGTTGAATTGATTTGATTAAGTTTCTTATATGAATTTGTGCTCAAATGAGTATTTATAAGGTCTTTAATTGAATTGGGATGATTTGATGATATTTGGAGATATTTTAAATTGTTTTTGAACCATCTTTTATGCTCTAGGTGTCTAGGTATTGGAACATGGCTTGGTTGCATTGGCATAACCAAGGTATTAACTAAATTGCTACAGTTAAGGGAAGAGTTATTGATACATAGGGGAGAGATATTGATAGCTCTACCCTTACACCTCAAAACTTATATTTTTCAAGCTTGAAATGACCTCGAATATGGTCTAAATGATTTAGTTGTGCAATGAAACCTTTTGAAATGATTTGAAAAGTGTTTTAAAACCTTGAAAATATTCTTTTATTGAACAAAAATGGAAAATTACTTGATTTTTAAGAGTATTTATTATTCTAATTCCGTAAGTGCACTCTCTAAGTCAATTGGGAAACCAAAAACTAGTTTTGTAACACCACTTAAACTGACAAAGATTCCAAATAAGTGATACCACAATTAATGTCTAGAAGCAACTTTCATCTTCTATTCACTTAATTTCATATTAAGAAAATCTAATTTAAACATTTAAAACTCATTTCCAAAGCATACCAAACCAATTCCAATCATTTGTGAATACTAAATCATCTCAAAGCATCATTCAAACATATCAAATCAACCACTATTCACTTAATTAACAATATGTATACCCAAACTTATAAGAAAAGATAATTTAGTTCTCAAAGTAAAGCAAGTAAAATTCTCTAACATAGTTTGCCTTGCCTTTCTCCTAAAATGATCTTATGTTCATACCATGCTAAGATCATAATTCAAAATACAAAAGAGTGCAAAATACATGTTTTTCTTTAAGTGATGTGATCAGAGGTTGAAACAAATATGGCTACAATACTCTCAAGTCTACAACTTCTAACTACGCTTAAAAATCAACAAACGTGCTAAGCATATACAATGCTTAGTAAGTACTCAATTAAATTGCATTGCTTATCTTATTGTCAAGCTAAATTTATAGTCATTCACAATTACATTTTCATTCATAAATATGAGAAAATCAAAACTTTAACCATAATATTAATAAAACCATTTTCCTAAACAATATTATAAACTTTCCATTTCTTTAAAGTGCCTTTAATCATAATAAATATTAAATTTTTGTGACTTATACCTTAACTACTAGTTTATATTATTAGTTATTCTTTAATGCTTATCTCATTTTAAATACCACCATTCAATTCACATTATTATTTTTAATATTTACCATTACAAGATCTTTTTTTAGAAATACAAATATGTTTACTTAAAATAAATTTTGGTCTGTAATAACTTTTGGTGACTCATATGTTGGATGTACAAAATATAACCATCTGTCTCTCCAGTATATGCACTGAAGTGCCCCAACCATCACTCCAATAAAAAATATTCACCATGGTGCTCCATCCTACACTCCAATATAAGTGCACCAAAGTGCCATAAACATATAAAAAGTAAAATTTATCATGTCCTATACAACCCCAAATCCAATACTTGCGTGCTACTTTATTCCCATTGGCATGCTAATTACATCTTGACAATGTACCAAATTACAAGGTGTAATCATAATTCACATAATATTTACAAGTTCATTCATTCGACTTAAAATTAATAAAATCTGTAACGACCCGAAAATCAGCGGTGTCAGAAATTGCGGTTTTGAGACCTCGTTTCCCTAAATTCGAGCATATAAATATTAAAAATTAATATTTAGGGTTTAAGGTTTAAGGTTTAAGGTTTAATATAAAATATTAATATTTACATGTATAATATAATGTTAAATTAAAGTTTGCTCCGATCATTTTTGCCGAATTAAAAGGTAATTAAGGCCCAGGGGCTAAATTGTAAAAGTCCAATCACTATAGATCTTTAATTAGGAAATAATTAAGGGACATAAATTGCAATTAGCCAAAGGCCTAAAATAGTAATTAAACCTTTTAAAATTTAGAGATAGTGGATGGTAATAATAATATCCACTAAGTCTTGATTAAGGTTAAGTTAAGTTAATTAAATTAAGTTTATGTTAATTAAACCAACTTGATTAAGCTTTAATTAAGCTATATATAGTTTAAGGTAGTGCAAAAATGTCATAGTCAACTCTCACTCATCTTATTGCCGTCTAAAAGAAGAAGAAAAACCTAGGAAACTTCTTTGATATTTTGCCATCAATTACTAAAGACGATGCATGATTATTCAGAGGGAAAGGAAAGGCAAAAACCGACGACGAGTGATGTAAGCTTCTAATACAGTTTATCTTCGAGAGCACAAGCAGTACCAGCATCCTAGAAGCAATCCTTGACTCAGCAAAGTTTGTGAATTTTGTTTTATTTTAAGTATGACATGTACCTAGGATAAGTTAATTTTGGGTATAATATGATACTTATAAACCTTAGGAGTTGGAAGTAGTATTTTGAGAGTGAACATATGTTTGATTTGTACAAATTAAGTTGTCATAATATTTGCCAAGGT
This sequence comes from Gossypium raimondii, assembly GCF_025698545.1. Lineage (NCBI taxonomy): Eukaryota > Viridiplantae > Streptophyta > Magnoliopsida > Malvales > Malvaceae > Gossypium > Gossypium raimondii. The sequence goes on from NC_068565.1 coordinate 35,840,099, forward strand.
ATAAAGTGTGAAATGTTGCTAGTGTATATAGTAATGTATGTATATATGCAAGTATACTTATGTCAAGTATATTATTGCTTAGCTAATGAAGTTGGTTAGGTGTTTGGATGAAAATGATGAGATGAATGGAATATAAACATGTATAAAAGGTATTATGATTCAAAATTGAATTCATTGGGGTTGTATGTTTGGCTGAAAAATGTTCTTTGGAATGTATATTGGTTGATTGGAAATTGCAGCTTGATGTTTTATTTAGAAATTTGTAGAAATATTATGTCACGTCGTGACGTCGAACTTCTTTTTGCAATGAGACCAAGTTGCAATACACGAAGTGACAACGAGTACTAAACGCTGCGAGAAGGTCTACCCAGTATGTTGCATCACGAAAAGGAATCCCCTGACGTCACGACATCAACCTGATGTTTTATAATCATTACTAGTTGGTCTTCATTCGACCTCGTATTAGCTTTAGAGCTTTTATAAGCTCGTATAAGATCCATAAATAGTTACGTATCGTTTTATATGCTTGTTTTACTTATAACTAAATGTTTGATGCTATGAATCAAATTGTCATTTGATCGTAGTTGCTCCAGCAACAAATGTGATGTCCTATAGCTTGGACCTGATAGTTAGGTCAAGTATGGGGTGTTATATTATCCACATCGATATATGCATCAAAATGCCTTAACCTTCACTCTGATAAACAATTACACGGTAGTGCTCCAACCTACACTCCAATAAAAAAGAATACGCACTGTAATTCTTTATCCTACACCTTAATATTAGCACCCGAAGTGCCATAAACATATAAAAACTTGAATTTATCATGTTCTGTACAACTTGTAATACCTTATATCTGACCTGATCACCGGATCCAAGTACCAAGCGTCATAAAGAACCTAAATTACTTGACAAAAATTATATCCGATTACCCACATATTTAATCAATATTGAATTATACATCCATTGCTACTAAACAACCCTTATTCAATTTCATAAATAAAAAAATTAAATTTAAATTTCAATCATATTTTATGCCATATAAGACTAGGTTCTTACAATCACTCCACCCTATTAGGCACGCCAAATTATTAAAATAATTTTTGAGACTTAAGACTTTACTATTGATACAATAAATTAATCCTCGAGGCATGGCCTCTAGGGTTGCCCTTATATATGCGTGATATGAATATCACACCCTTCACGTAATTCTGGTGGTGTCTGGTTTGGTTCCTTCACAGATTCCCAAGTACTCATCTACCCTGGACACAAAACGGTAGATTTATAACTTCTGGTTAGCTTAATGAGATCCTGTACATTAATAAAAATAGAAAACTTTTAAATTTTGGGGAAAGTAAGATTTCCTTCACAAAATTAAGACTTCTTGTGTGTTTTAGGAGGTTTTGCAGTTAGGTTCGCATTGCCGGTGTCCATACTTTGTGTATGGGTTGTTGCGGACACATTGACTGATTTAGTCTCAGGTGTACTCCCAAAATAATACCTTTTTCTAGGAATTGACTCTACCCCGTTTCATCTTAGAATCCCATTTAACCTTTCCTGGTTTGATTCATTGAAGATTATACGAGCCTATACGGATCAATGACTACTATTGCTATTAGCGGACTTACAATCGTTTTTGTCATATCAACGGATCCCTACCCTAATCTGTTCATTCCACACTGAATTAAACATATGTTTAACACATTACCTCGATATTAGCTTCCTTTACTTAACCCCTAGCGTAGACCCTTCCTCATGGAAGAACCAATCTAACATTGTAACAACTCGTTTCTCAGTGGTGTCGAAAACAGTGGTTTTGGGGCCACAATTTTGATGTGAGAGTCCGTAGATATTTTAATTAATATTTATGAGTTAAGTATAGTATAATAGTGAATTGTGATTTAATAAATTTTATTAATTGATCAATTGGTCAATGTACAAGTGGTGCATATTAGAAGTTAAGTGGTTTTGGAAAATAAGGTATCAAGACCTCATTTTCATAAATTGAGCTTAAAAATATTATTTTTGAATATTTATGGAGCTATTATAGAGGTTAATTGAAGTTTGGTCCGAAAATTTAAGTGTTTGTATAGCTAAACAAGGAAAAAAGACTAGATCGTAAAAACTTTAAAAATTAATCTGTATTGATTTTTATTAGTTGATTGGCTTAAGTAATGATTATGCAAAGGTCTAAGTGGCAGATAAATCCTTTTCAAAAATGGTGGATGGTTAGTGGAACCTAATTTGTCATTTTGGTTATTATTATTATTATTTTAATTAAATAATTAATAATAAAAATAAGATAAAAGAAAAGAAAAACAAAAACATCATCATTCATTTTCATTATCTTTTATTTCAACACAAAAATCCATTGATGAGAGCTTGGAGAATTCTGCTGATTTTTCTTCCTTGCATGTAAGTACTTTTGAAACCCTTTTTTAGTAAATTTTTATGTTTTTGAGATTGTTGCAACTAGTCTGGCTAACCCGTATCTTTTTTTTCAAAATTGCTAAAGATTTCTAAAGTTGCCATTGATGAAAATTGAATTTTCTTGATGTTTAATAGTTTGATTATAAGCTTTGAAATGTTTAAAGACTAAACTGTTAAGTAAATTTTATTAGTTTTGTGTATAAAGACCAAATTGTAATATTGTAAAATTTGCAATGAAATTTCTAAAATTATGTTTTAGAGGGCATACATGATGAAATTGTATTGGGATGGAAAATTAAATCTTGATTTTGAAATATATAATAGTTTCGACTTTGGGGACTAAATTGAATGAATTGCAAAACTTTAGGTAATTTATGCCAAATGGGTAAAATATATTAAATTAATGAATTTAGATGGTTTAAAGTGATAAAAGTTGATAATGTGAAATGAATTTTATATAGATCAAGGATTGAATCGCATGCGGAGAAAAATTAGGGAAAAGGAAAAATTACATAATAGTCTTTATGAACAAATATGCTTGCTAGTTGCATTAGGTAAGTTCATAGTGTCTTGAAATGTGTTTGTACATATTGTTCGTTGTTGAATTATGTTTATATATGTTGTTAATATTGTGAATTGACGGTGAAATGTGATAAATAAATGCTAAGGTGAGTAAGGACTAAACTAAGAATAATTAATACTGGTAAAATATGACTCTTGAATTTTTGAATAAATGTGAATTTTTTACAATATGTGTATGAATAACATGGAGGTGACCTAATTTATAAGTGTTACGAATTCTGTTTTAGTGTTCATTTGAACATAGTAAACGATTAGGATATGATTGCCATGCCAATAGGGTTAGAATACGTGCTTGTACGAGTTTGCACTTCATTACCTCGATTTACACTTTTGTGTCTCTATTTGCACTTCAATGCATTTGTTTACACTTTGGTGTCTCTGCTTGCACTTTACTGCCTCTGTTTACACTTCGGTGTTTTTGTTCGTACTCTAGTGCCTCTGATTGCACAATCGTGCCTTTGTTTGCACTATGGTGCCTCTAATTGCACTATGGTGCTCCCTGGTGTGGAATAGTTACCCGAGTATCCAAATTATTTTGATATAGTCCATTGGGCTATCTGTTAAAAGAAAGTATATGTATTGACCTCTTGAATTTCTTGGAAATGATGTGTTTATACGACTATTGAAATGTTAACTAATGAAATTGAATAAATGATGAATATGTGTTTAAAGGTTGTTTTGAAACGATATCACAATGACTAGAAAGTTTATAGCTATATGTATGAAACGCTCATTTTGTATATGTGATATGTGGTGATAGAGCTATATGTTTAAAAGAAATGATATATGATTATGATGAATGATTAATTGGTTAATATGATTCATATGTTGGATCTTTCCTATTGAATGATACGAAAGTATGTCATATTGAATGATTGAGAGATTATACGATTGATGCGTGAAATACTTGTCTTGTTGTTGTAAATGTCTTAACAAGAAATTGTATTGAATTAGTTATATCTATGTACTTAATTGTAAACTGAGGTCAAAGTTTTGTTTTCGTACTTTTGAACTTACTAAGCTATATAAGCTTACTCTGTTTCATTTACTATTTTCTGTAATTGATGTTTTGTGGAACTAGGCAGTTGAATCAACTTCAAGGCTCACACTATTAAGCTTCAGTCTCGGCAGATTTTGACACATTTATTTCAATTTTGTGGCATGTATATAGGCTATTTTGGGTTGATAGTTTAAAGTTCTAATTGAAGTTGTAATATGTTATGATAGTTTTCATGTATAAGGTTGAATTTAATTATTTCCTATGGTATGCATTTGGTAAATGATGATAACTTGTTTGGAAATGGTATGCTTGATCTTAGTTTTTGATATGGTTGGGAAATTGTTAAACTTGGATGAGATGCTTGGTATATGTGTTAGTTGATACTTGTAGTATTTGCAATTATGGTACCAAGTTGTTTCATGGATTTGGTAAGTTGTGCATATATATCAAAGGAATAGTATGATTGAGATTTGTGTATGATTTACTTTGGTAAAAGTTAAGGCATGATTTAGGTTGTAAGAAAGGTAAGGTTGGAAAGTATTATGGTAAAATGCACATTGGTGTCCACATATGCTTGTACAAATGCTTAAGTTGTATGTTTGAATTGGTTTTGATGGTCCCAAATGAAATATTGGTTAGGCACTTAGGAGTGATATTTTAATTGATGTTTTGGTATGTTTTGGTACATTTTAATGTGGGTTAAGGAATGCTATAAAGTGCATATGTGGTATATGAAAGTTTGTGGTTTAGAACTTACCTTGTAGGTGATGATTCTTAAAAAGATTTATATTTTATGCCTTTAGGCTTGGTTAATTGCCTGTACTTAGGTAAGTTTAGTTGCATTTTAGGATTTTCCATTAATATTTTTAGGAAATTGCATTAAAAGGTTTGGACTGTGCTTAAATATTATTACATGTTACTTCAAATTGTTTGCTGGAAGGATTTGTGTGTTAAGTTGTAGGTGCAGAATGAGAAAAAGAAGTGAAGGTTTATCATGGAAAAAGGTTGGTCAGTTTGCCAACACGAATGCCATGACAATGCCAAGAAGTGACCCATTCAAAACTTAATCGTTATCAGCCTTGCTGTACATGTACTAGAAAAATCAGCCTATAAAAGAGGAAAAAGATCATGGGATCATGGGATGATGGGCCTACTCTAACTGAAGAGGTATAAAACCCAACAAGAGGAGTTGGTTGGAAAGAGAAATCCTAAGATGAAAATAGAGGGTAGTGGTTACAACAAGGGCAGAGATACAAAGGGGAAGACGAAGGCAGTCTCTCCTGGTTACCAGAAGACATTTCGTAGCTAGAGTTGTAGGTTGGACAAGTGAAAGCTGTCTTTCTGAGTTCTACGTTTAATTCTTCATTTTCTGTTCTATAATCTGATTTAAGGAAACTATGTTGAATGCTATTCTAAACTTGGATTTTATTCACCAACCCATGAGCTAAATCTCACAGGGTTGAAATTACTTGATGACACTTTTATTTCCATTATTGGCCACGACTTAGATCAATGTTAATTTACTGTTTCATTCAATGATATTTATGAATAGCATGCATGTAATCTTTAAACATAGGTGAACATGCAGTACTGTAGATCCTTAAAAATCAACATTGTAGATCCTTAAACCTTTGCTGTAACATCTCTATTTTCATATCCTTAGTTGTTACTTATTTACATATTATTCACGTAATCATTCTCGTAATTGTCATTGCATTCTTACTCTTGTCTTGCCATAAACATTTTCATTTATATGTTAGAATTTACATATTACATACATCAATATTACTTAATTATCTCTGCATTCTTATTATTATTTTTGCGATAACATTAATCACACTCCTTTATAATAACTTGACAAATTTATACCTAATCGATACTTGTGGATACGATCTCACTTATAACTCTATTACTTGATTCGACGTGTATACTTGCACAATTCGCATAACACATTCGCACTTGACAATTTTTTAGCACCGTTGTCGAGGATTGACAATTTGGTAAAATTTGGTTTGGTTATTTTACTTAATCCATTAGTTTTAATTAATTTCATTGTTTTTAATTTCTACAGGTTTACTGTTAGTGCATGAGTAGAGGCATTCCTGTTAACGAAGCGTATCCTTTTGACCCTGAGATCGAGAGAACTTTGAGAAGAAGGAGAAGAGAAGTGCGTAACATGGATAGGGACGAGAATGATCCTAGTCCAAATGATCCATTAATTCCAAATGGTCAGGATGTTGATATTCCTATTTATCATATGATTGATGACCGAGATAGGCCAATTTGAGAGCATGTTGTGCAAATTTTGGATGATTTGAATACAGTGATAGTTAGACCACACATTCAAGCACAAAAAATTGAATTGAAACTAGTAATGTTTCAAATATTCCAAACTGTAGGGCAGTTTGGTGGATCGCCAACTGAAGATCCAAGACTACATTTAAGACTTTTTCTAGAAGTCTGTGACTTGTTTCGTCAACAGGGTGTTCCTGAAGACAACTTGAGACTTAAATTGTTTCCATATTCCTTGAGAAACCCAGTAAGAGCATGGTTGATTGCTTTACCATCAGGGACAGTGGCATCATGGAATGATCTTTGCTAGGGGTTTTTGTTACGGTACGATCCGCTAAACATGAATGCCAAACTTAGAAATGACATCACATTTTTTCAACAATCAGAGGATGAAGTGTTGTACGAAGCTTGGAAAGATTTAAAGAACTACTTCGGAGATACCCAATGCATGGATTCCAGCACTGGGCATAGATGGAGATATTTTATAATGGGTTGAATACACATATGGGAATGGTAGTTGATGCTTCTGCCAATGGTACCTTGTTGGATAAATCTTACAATGAAGCATATGAGATTTTTGAAAGGATTGCCAACAATGATTACCAATATCTTACCACGTGAGTTGGGACTGGCAGAAGAGCTACTGATGCCATGAAGCTTGATGCAATCAGTTCATTAACTGCCCAGGTATCATTTTTAACTAATATTATCAAAACAATGAAGAGACCAGCTGCAGTTCAGGAGATGAAAGCAGTGGAGCCAACATGTGTTTATTATGGTGAAGACCATGTGCTTGACGAATGCCCATTGAACCCAGCATCTGTATTGCATGGGTAATTTCAAATGGAATAATAAACTCTATTCCAACACCTTCAATCTAGGGTGGAAGCAACATCCAAAATTTAGTTGAAATAATCAAGGTGCAGGGAGTTTTAACAATGCTACAAGACAGAATGCCATCAGTGCATCTTCTGGTTATACTCAACCTATGCTGAGGCAAAGTGAGCAATAAGGTCAGACATTTGCTTCATCATTATCATCATCATCATCTATTGATGCCTTGTTGAAAAAGATATATGGACAAGAATGATGTTGTAATTTAGAGTCAAGTTTCATCCTTTCGAGCTCTTGAGAATCAAGTCGGAAAAATAGAAAATGCTTTGAGTTCGAGACCACAAGAAGCTCTACCAAGTGATACTGAGAATTTGAGGTCATAAGGGAAAGAGCATTGTAAGGCAATCACTCTCAGAAGTGGAACTCAGTTGATTGAAATTGTTAAAGATGCCATTGTAGAAGAGGGAAAATCATATTGCAACAATAGAAAGATTTCAAAAACATTTGAAAATCACACTTCGTATGGAAAGGCTAAACAAAAGAATGTTGTAGAAGAATCAGATCATCTTGCTAATGGAAATGGCACAGAAAAATAGTGTCAACAACCAAAAGGATGACCACCTCCACTATTTCTTCAAAGATTTCGCAATTGTAAACAAGGGGCTCAGTTCAAAGGATTTCTAGATGTCCTTAAGCAACTTCAGATCAACATACTACTGGTTGAAACTTTAGAACCGGTGCCCAATTATGTGAAATTTATAAAAGACATACTGTCAAAGAAGCGCTGATTGGCAGAATCTAAGACTGTGTCTCTCACGGAAAGGTGCACAACGATGTTAACGAATAAATTACCCCTAAATTTGAAGGACCCAGGGAGTTTTATTATCCCACGTTCAATAGGAAATCATTATGTTGGTAAGACATTATGTGATTTAGGAGCAAGTATAAATCTAATGCCTATGCCTATTTTCAGGAATCTAGGAATTGGGAAAGAAAGACCTATTTTCAGGAATCTAATGCCTATGCCTATTTTCAGGAATCTAGGAACTGGTTGATTGATCCTACACACATCTGGAAGGTAAAATTGAGGATGTCCTGGTAAGAGTAGACAAGATTAGTTTTCCAACATATATTCTTATTTTAGAATGTGAAGCTGACCATGATCTGCTAATTATTCTTGGAAGACCTTTTCTTGCTACAGGCAGGACTTTAATTGATGTGCAGAAATGTGAATTGATCATGAGGGTAAATGATTAGCATATTACTTTCAATGTATTTGATGCCTTGAAATGCGCCGATGAGAATGAAGAATGCCATGCCATTGATTTGATAGAAACAATAATGGAGGAAGAGTTCACAAGATTTTTCCACAACAATTTTGATAGTGATAAAGACTCACTTGAGTGGAGTGACACAATAATTTTTGAAGACCTTGGTGAACTTACGGAAGCCAAGCAGCTTGTGGATAGACCAGAGAAGAAGTTTGAATCCTTGGATTTATCATATCGCTCTTTCAAGCCTCCTAAAACTTCAATAGAAGAACCTCCCACACTGGAGTTGAAGGCTTTATCGCAACATTTAAAATACACTTATTTGGGAGAAAAGAACATTTTACCAGTAGTTATTTCTATCGAGTTGACAGCCAATCAAGAGGTGAGGTTGTTGGAAGTACTCTAACGATCTAAGAAGGCATTAGGATGGACAATTGCAGACATCAAGGGAATTAGCCCTGCTATCTGTATGCATAAAATTTTGTTGGAGGATTACGATAGAAAATACTATTGAACAGTAGAGGAGGTTGAATCCAATCATGAAGGAAGTTGTGAAGAAAGAGATCATTAAGTGGCTTGATGGTGGTATTATTTACCGGATCTTTGACAACTCATGGGTGAGTCCTGTACAATGTGTACCCAAGAAAGGAGGTTTCACAATGATCAGCAATGATACTGACAAGCTTATTCCAACTCGCACTGTCACGAGATAGAGAGTAAGCATGGATTACTGCAAGCTCAAGGAGGCAACTCGGAAGGACCATTTCCTCTTACCATTTATTGCCCAAATGTTGGATAGATTAGCAGGGAAAGCTTCCTACTATTTATTGGATGGTTATTCAGGATATAATCAAATTTCCATAGCTCCAAATGACCAAGAGAAGACAACTTTCACTTTTCCATATGGAACTTTTGCATTTAGACGGATGCCATTTGGGTTGTGTAATGCCCCAAAAATATTTCAACGTCGCATGATGGCGATATTCTCGGACATGGTGGAAAATTTTCTTGAAGTATTCATGGATGATTTCTTTGTCTTGGACATGGTAGAAAATTTTCTTGAAGTCTTCATGGACGATTTTTTTATATTTGGCAATGATTTCAAGGATTTCTTGAAAAATTTGGAATTGGTTTTGTTCCGTTGTGAAGAAACAAATCTTGTCTTGAATTGGGAGAAATGCCACTTCATGGTTCGTGAAGGCATTGTGCCAGGTCATACGATATCGCAGCAAGTGAGTGAAGTTGACAAAGAAAAAATTAATATGATAGAAAAATTCCCGCTTTTGACCAGTGTTAAGGGTATTAGAACTTTTCTAGGCCATGCGGGATATTTTAAAAGATTCATTAAGGATTTTTCGAAGATATCTAAAACCTTGTGCACTTTGCTGGATCAAAATAGACCTTTTAATTTTGATGAAATTTGTTTGATTACTTTTGATGAATTTAAAAAAGACTAGTAGCAGCACCAATTGTGATAGCTCCAGAATGGACATTGCCTTTCGAACTATTGTGTGATGCCAACGATTATGCTATGGGAGCTGTGTTGGGGTAGCAAAAAGACAAGGTATTTCATGCAATTTATTATGCGAGCAGGACCCTGAAAAATGTGCAGCTGAACTACACCACCATGGAAAAGGAGTTATTGGCTATGGTTTTCACATTCAATAAAATTTGATCTTTTTTAATTGGTACCAAAGTCACGGTCTACACAGATCACTCTGCTATTAAATATTTGGTGACTAAAGAAAGATTCCAAGCCAAGATTAATTCTTTGATTTAGAAATTCGAGATAGAAAGGGGACTGAAAATCAAGTGGCTGATCAACTGTCAAGGTTAAAAGTTGGAAATGAAGATGGAAAAATTCAATATGAAAGAATATTTTCCAGATGAGCAACTGTTGGTTGCCATGGCATTACCTTGGTATGCTGATATAGTAAACTTCTTAGTAAGTGGTTTGATGCCACCTAATCTCAACAACAAAGGAAGATAGAAGTTCCTTCATGTGCCAAGCATTATTATTGGGATAAACCCTTCTTGTTCAAGCAATGTGTTGATCAAATAATTAGGAAGTGTGTCATTGATGATGAAGTACATAGCATCCTGCAACATTGTCACTCAGTGCCTTTGGAGGACAATTTGGGGGAATGAGAACTACTGCCAAGGTACTTCAATCTGGTTTTTATTGGCTGGTTTTGTTCAAGGATGCCTAGGAATTTTATAACTTACGGGATCAGTGTTAGAGGATAGGTAATTTATCTAAGAGACATGAAATGTCATTGCAAAATCTTTAGGAGATTTAGCTGTTTGATGTCTAAGGAATTGACTTTATGGGTCCATTTCCACCATCATTGGCAATCTCTACATACTCGTAGTAGTGGACTACATCTCTAAGTGGGTCGAAGCGCTACCTCTTCCTACGAATGATGCCAAGTCCTTGTTGAAATTTTTGCACTAGAACATTTTCACAAGACTTGGTACACCTCGGGCAATTATTAGTGATGAAAGTTATATTTTTTATTACAAATTAATTGCTAATTCATTGCATAGGTATGGGGTGAAAAATAAGATTGCCACAACATATCGTCCTCAAACAAATGTACAAGGGGAGTTTTTTAACAGAGAAATTAAACAAATTCTGGAAAAAATGGTGAACCTAACTCGAAAAGATTGGTCCTCCAGATTGGATAAGGCATTGTGGGCTTATCGTATGACATTCAAAACACGATTGGGGATGTCACCTTTTAAGCTTGTTTTTGGGAAGTCATGCCACGTACCTGTTAAGCTAGAGGAAAAATCATTTTGGGCTATTAAAAAGCTAAACATGGATTGGATCGCTGCTGGCCATAATAGGTTGTTAGAGTTGAATGAAATGGATGAATTCTGGGCACAAGCATATGAGAATGCTAAATTGTACAAGGAGAAGACCAAATGCTGGCATGATAAAAAGATTATGCCAAGGAAATTTGAATCAAGACAATAGGTATTGTTCAACTTTAAGCTCAAATTGTTCCCTGGTAAATTAAAATCTCGCTGGTTAAGTCCCTTTAAAGTAGCTCAAGTCTATCCTCATGGAGCTGTTATTGTCAAAGATAAAAAAATGGGGGTCACATTTAAAGTTAATGGACAACGCTTGAAGCACTACTGTGGTGCTTATGTAGATCGAGGCAAGCAATCCATTGACCTCTGAGATGTTTGAGCTAATAATTATATTTTCTTTCTTTCTTTTACTTAATTGCTTAACTTTAAATTCATTTTTATTATTAGTTATCTTCAATTATTTCATGTTGCTTCTATTTCTATATTTATCTTTAAGTAGTTCTTTCCATGATTTCTAGAGACAATTAAGAATGCGAACTTATCATTTGTGCTACTAAGAGGAGTCTATTGCATCATTGTGAAAGAGAGTTATGCCACGACAAACTAGGAAATTGATGTTGAGGATCGTGTGATCAATCTGATTATTTATGAAATCTCCAAATATGATGATGAACAAGAGGACGTGCCACTCCAATCCTTGAAAAGGAAAATGCGCTATACACACAGTGCACATAAATCCACTTGCAGGATAGAATGAAGTAACTACACTCCGATCCAAGCCAGGGAAATTCTTTTCCCTTCCATACATCATGCATTTCATTTATTTTTCCTTGACATTTTCTATTCTATATCTGTATATGCATTGAGAATAATGCATCCCTTAGGTTTGGGGGTGTGTTGAGCATTTAGTATTGTAGTAAATAGTTAGTTGAGCATGTTTTAATTTTTGGTTCACCTACCATTCATTTTGCAATGGCACACATAATTGCCACGGTTTGTTTTGCATATGTTGAGTACAATCTTTAGTTATGATGTTCGATGATAAGCTTAAGTGGATTAGGTGAATTTAGCTTAGGAGAGTTGCTTGAAAATTAATTCCTAAACATGAGATGACCTAACCATAGTTATTTTTTGGACTATAGCGAGTGTCTTTTAGTGAACTTAGGGACTTTTGAAGCCAAACTCAGTCAAATCACCAAAGCATTACTTAAATAAATGACAGTAGGCACTCCAAGACTTAGACTTGCCAAGTAAGTTAGCATTACTTTGTTTGCTCCATCATACTATTAACTAGAAAGGTGAGTTTGAGTAAGAGTGTTTAATAAAATAAATAAGGGGCACTCCATTGTAGTAATAGGGTGAGTAGTTAAGGGGGTAGTTGTTTGCTCCATCCATATTTTAAGTTAAAACCCTTAGCTTGAAGAGTGATTTTTATTTAAATTGTGACATAATTGAGTACTCGGTAATTCAGTGTTTGCTCTATTGTGATTATCGAGTCAAAGAATTTTGTGACATGCTAAATCCCCTAGGTTAATTTTAAAAAATATGTATATATATATGAATAATATATATACATTTTGGGTAGGCTTAGAGAAACTTGAGTTTAGGTAACAAATGAACTAAGTGGATTAAGAGATGCTTGCTATGACTAGAAAGCACATATGAGCACTTAGGAAATTCTTCTTTTAGGATGAAATTTTCAGCACTACCTTTGTTGAAGCGAACCTTTGACACTTGAACAAGTTTTTGCAGAAAGAAGATTGTTGATAACTGATGTATATATTGTTCTTTGAGTAGACTGGTAGTTCAAGATGGTTATGTGTGATAACAAATTCTTGCATTCAGGTATTCATATCTTGCTTGAGGACAAGCAATAACTCAAGTTTGGGGGTGTGATAACTCTTGAAAAGAGTTATATTTTATGCCTTTGGACTTGGTTAATTGTCTGTACTTAGATAAGTTTAGTTGCATTTTAGGATTTTTCATTAGTGTTTTTAGGATATTGCATTAAAAGGTCTGGAATGTGCTTAAATGTTATTACATGTTACTTCTAATTATTTGCAGGAAGGATTTATTTGTTAATGGCAGGTGCAGAATAGGGAAAAGAAGTGAAGAAGTGATGGTTTTTTACGGAAAAATGTTGGTCAGTTTACCGACACGAATGTCGTGGCAATGCCAAGAAACGACCCAATCAACACTTAACTGTTATCAGCCCTGCTGTACATGTACCAAAAAAATCAGCCTAAAAATAGGAAAATTATCATGGGATCATGGGATGATGGGCCTACTCTAAAAGAAGAGGTATATAACCCAAAAAGGGGAGACGGTTGGAGAGTCACGATTGGAAAGAGAAATCTTTAGACGAAAATAGAGGGTAGCGATTGCAACAAGGGCAGAGACACAAAGGGGAAGATGAAGGTAGCCCCTTCTAGTCACCAGAAGACATTTCGTAGCCGAAGTTGTGGGCTGGACATGCGAAAGCTATCTTCCTGAGTTCTACCTTTAATTCTTTATTTTCTGTTCCATAATATGATTTAAGGAAACGATGTTGAATGCTATTTTGAACCTGGATTTTATTTACCAACCAATGAGCTAAATCTCATAGGGTTGGGATTAGTTGATGAAACTTTTATTTCCATTATTGGCCACAGTTTAGATCAACTTTAATTTACTGTTCCATGAAATGGTATTTATGAATAGCATACCCGTAATCTCTAGACGTAGGTGAATATGCATCAGGTTTATAAAATTAATATAATTCTGACAAAGTTAGGTTAGTTAGGTCGAAATTGAATGATATGTACGAGTGCTCGAAAGAATACTCATAGCAGAATGTAGATATAGAGCATCTTTCTGTACGAAAAGGAGAAGAACAATAGTAGGTACCAAACTCAAAGCCTATAGACATATAGTGTCCTAGGGGAGGTTACTTAAGGCTTAGCTTTCGAAAGAAACATACCATAATAGAACTGTTCTAAGTACTAGAACAAGATTGAATTTGCCGAGGTATTATTGGTTAATGAGGGTAGATTCTTGGTAATCCCAACCTTACAAATCAACATCGTAGATCCTTAAACCTTTGCTGTAGCATCTCTATTTTCACATCCTTAGTTGTTACTTGTTTATATATTATTCACGTAATCATTCTCGTAATTGCCATTGCATTCTTAGCTCTTGTCTTTCCATAGCATTTTCATTTATTTGTCAGAATTCACATATTACATACATCAGTAGTCCTTAGTTATCTTTGTATTCTTATTATTATTTTTTCCATAGTATTAATCACACTCCTTTATAATAACTTGACCAATTTATACCTGACTGATTCTTGTGGAGATGATCTCACTTATCACTTTATTACTTGATCTGACGTGTATACTTGCACAATTTTCATAACACATTCACATGTGACAGTAGGGTACATATAAGTGAACATCGTCTGACACACGACCGTGTGCCTCACATGGGCATGTGGCACGGCCGTGTGTTTTGAAAGAAATAGTAAAGGTTGTTTGGCACGGCCTGGTGACACGACCGTGTGACCCTGTATTATACAAAATCAGCCTTGTACATGGCTGAAGTACACGACTATGTGGTTTGGCTCCACACAGCCTCAGCCTGGCACACGGCTTGGCCATACAATCGTGTGACCCTTGTTTTTCATTTTTCACACTTTTCTAAAATTTTTCAAATTAGTTCCTGTTTTGTTCTGAACTATTTTAGAGACAACATTTTTGAACGACTATCTTGAAGAGAGCATCTACATGATGCAACCCATCGGATATATAGCTAAAGGAAATGAGCATAAAGTTTACAAACTACTTAGATCCATATATGGGTTTAAGCAATCATTTCACTCATGGAAACAAAGATTTGATCAAGCGATCAAGACTTTTGGATTTAAGCAAAACGTAGATGAACCTTGTGTTTACAAAGGTTTAGGGGATGGAAAGGTGGTCTTTCTCATTTTACATGTTGATGACGTTCTACACATTGGAAATGATATAGGGACACCGTCATCAGATAAACTTTGATTGAAATCCTAATTTTTTTTCTAGATATTCAAATCCTATGGGATAAAAAGAACAAAGTGATAGCACTATCTCAAGCTTCATACATAGACAATTTATTACAACGTTATGCAATGACCGATTTAAAGAAGGGAAATCAACCTTCTGTATCAATATTTTATATCTCTTTAGAGGACTGTCCTAAGATAGCGAAAGAAAGAGAGAACACAAGAAAAGTTCCCTGTAACATCTCAAGAACGGGACTAGAAGATTTGGCATTGTAAGTAAGTATTTGCCAATACTTCGGCAAACTAGGGAGTTCGCCAAAAGAGAGTCTGCCAAAAGAGTATCAGTAAGGAGTTCACCAAGTGTTTTAGCATTGTTGTATATACCAAAAGACACGATAAGAGTGTTCTACAGTGTGTTTGGCGAGCTAGGATTTTCCAGGTAAGTTGTAAACTGGTGTTCGCCAATTAAGTTGTGAAATGAGGATCTTCCAGTCAAAGATTGAATCAGAAAAAAATTAGAAAATAAAGATTTGGTGTATTTAGGGATACTTTACGTGCAAGTAACAACTTTCCTAAGTCAGGTAGGGTATCCTAAGATTTCCAGGACACTTAGGTCTATAAATATGACCCTTAATTCATGACATTTCACTCATTGAATATTCTACCGTCAAATCTTTATTTTGAGTGAAGTTTGTAGCACCCAAGGTAAGTCCCTCTCCTATTATGTTTGATTGTCTAGAAAGCTAGGTTCGCTTGAATGTGTGAATTTTGTAAGCTTTGTCTGTTTAAGTAATTTGTGTGTATTTATTGTGAACCAGCTGGACCATCTACCAAAAAGGATAAAGGCAAAGCTAAACTTGTTTAATTCTCAATTTTTAGTGAGTGATCTGGGATTTCTTATAAGTATGCACACTATCATGTTTTTCAGTGTGAATGTTTAAGGTTCGTATCTTGTTTTGGTTTCAAGAAATTTATTTTTAAACTAAGTTCCAAAAGTAAGTTTTTGCTGAAACCCTATTTTCAAGTTTCGAGACTTTTTTTTGAAGATATGTTTTACACATGCTCCTAAGTGAGCCTATGTTTTAAAAGATGTTTTTAAAGTACGATTTTATAAATTGTGTTTTTACGAACTTTTGTGTGAGCTATTTACAAGTGTTTTCAAGTAAGCTCCCTATGCAAGCTCTGTGTGATAAGTCTCTATGTGTGCTCCTTTGCGAGCTATGTTGGATATATTGGTATACCAAAGGATTGTGAGTACTCTCCACTCTATTTCTATGATTTTGGGCGTTAAGGGCATGGGGATATGTTGGTGTATAGGAGAGTGTATTGCCTCGCGCTGCACTTATGTGACTTGTTTCTAGACTCCTTGAGTCATTCTGAGGCATTATAAAGAGATCCGCATGTCCAACAAGACAAGATTTTGGTAAATGAACCGATCTTGTGACCTAAGGCAAACCTTATTGATGTTCTGTGAAAAGTATGTACAAGTTGGCTTCGTAACCTAAGGCGAACCCAGACTCAAGTTTTTAAATGTTTTTGCTTAGGCGAAGCAGACCCTGCAACCTAAGCGTGCGTTGTTCACAAACTTTGAGATTCAGCTGTTAAGTTTTTGAAACTGTTTTTACAAAAATTTATGTTTTCTGACAGGATTTTCGAACTAGGTTTTGCAATTTCACCTGTGAACCCAGTGCGTGAAATGATTTTATGACGAAGTTTCTTTCTATTTTGAGCTTTGTTCTAAAGCATACCATGTGGATATTTGGTTTTTCACTGAGTTCGTAATGAACTCACCCGCTCCTCTCTTACTTCGCAGGTAAGTAGGACGTGGTTGGTAGTGGAGAACATGGGAAAATAAGTGATGGGTTTATATATTTATGATGGTTTAGAATTACCATAGCTTGACTCTGTTTGAAATAGTCTCTTTAATGTTATGTCTACCTATTGTTGCAAACCATATCTAGGATAACTTATTATGAAGTATAATGAATAAAGATAGAAGTTTATTCATGCATGAGAGTTATGTATATTTCTTTGGTTATAATATATAAGTCTGATTTGTTAAAAATACAGTTTTTTTGTGACCTCAAAAATTACGTGCGTACCCCTATAGGTTGTGAACCAAAGTAATTGTACATACCGTGTATTTATGCGAACCCTTCTATATTATGATAAACTTTACGTGAGTGTTTTCTAATTACTAAGTCTATTCATTTGCGAAACTATATTGCATATTGAAACTTATGATATTTAATGTTTGCGAACTCTTAGACTTATTGCTATTAAGACATGCGAACCTTTCTTTGTGGTTTGTAAGCTTGCATGTTTATATTCTATGTATGAAACAATTCCACTGCGGTGTTTAATTTAACACATTATCTGCTATCTTTAAATGATGTGTTGGAGGATAGGTTGGGAGTAAATGAAGAGTCACTATGGTGGCTAATGTGGCACACCGAATTCGGGTCGAACCTTCCTGACCGAGTTTGGGTTGTTACATTAGTTGGCATCAGAGCTATGTTTGTCAGATTGACCATCCGGCCAGTAAGCTCGCCAAGGTGGGGAGGTGTGAATTGGTGAAGCGAGTCCGCCAGAATTGATAAGGTAAGTTTGCTAGGATTTTGAAGTGTTATGTGTGTGAAATTGCTTTTTTGGGATAGGATTGGGAACAACATCGCCTTTGGTTCAGTCATATCTTTTGCAGATAACACCCCGGGTCATCCTTCTGCTACTCACCAATCCAGTAAGTAAGTTGTGTTTTGTGAACTATGTTCGCATATAAGTTGTGTTTGGCGAACTGTGTTCGCAAGTCTATTTGTTAAGTTATGGATACCCAATTATGTGTGTTTGAAGTTTTACCTAAATCAGTATCTCGTGTACATTTAGAGTGAGCAAGAAGGCCTCATTATAAAGTGAATGCAAACCATGTGAATGAAGGTTCATAAAAAAGTCTTACATAAGTCAGTATCTCGTGTGCGTTTTTAACATATCTCACTCACAATGTTTTTTTTTTGTTATTCAAGTACTTTTTTCTACTCGTTTTGACTTTTTCTGTAATTTTCTTTTGTTTTCCACATCTTAGCTAGACCCATAATCATTATATCACACTTGCTCCTTCCTAATTTACTCTAATTTTTCAAAACCACCGATATGTCTCTACCTATTCCTCAATATGTATGGCCAGACGTCTAAATTCGTGCATCTTAGGGACCAAAGAAAAATGGTAGGTATAATTTGCATTTGGCTCTTTTTTGCATGAAGTTTCATAAAGAAGAGTTTTATTGGCTAAAAAAATAGGTACTAAGGATTGATGAATAAGGTTGGCTTTTTGGATCTGGGTTACTTCAAGCAATGCCTTAGGTCATCCCTATGTATCTAAAAATTCACAAATTTGATCAATCAAGCAATCACAATTCTAGCCATTTATCATTTATACTAGCATGATCATTTCCTTGTATTCTCTCCATCATTTGGTATATTCAATTACTTAATGCCTATTTATAGTGTACTATATAGAACTTAGTAGTCTAATAATTGAAAATTTAAAATCATTCAATATCATGCCAAATTTACAGTAAATGCAATCAACCTATATACATGCTCCAAACCAATCACTTGTAATTCTACAAGCTCAAGCACACTTTCAAAACGAAAAATAAAAGAAAAAAGTATAAAAATAAACATGAAATTTCCTATGTTACCCCCACACTTTAGATAGCACATTGTCCCTAATGTCCAAACCTAAGTAGATAAGGGACGAAGTTACCTGATTGATCATGACATTGTCATAGTCATATGATGGGTACTTTCTTCCTTGCTTGTTTAAAGCTTATAAATGTAGTACTTTCTTCATGTGGGCTTTCTGCATAGAAAATTTAGAACAAAAAAATATATAAAACTACTATTATTCCTACTTCTAATTTAAAATAATAAAAATCACCCTAATTAATTACTTTACAAATCGAAAAATTGGATGAGTGGTTTAATTAAATTTTTTAAGAAAAAAGGTGTAATGGTTACCATGAGATAAAATATGATCATACTGGGTGAACAGATTTAACTGAAAGAGATTAAAGATATCCTATAAGGGTATGTAATTGAAAATAGTGATTTCAGGATCACAATTCTGACGAGTGAGTCCGTGTATATTAGTAATTAATATTCAAGAGTTAAATATAGTATTATGGTGAATTTTGATTGGATAGATTGTAACATCCTCCCCGATGAAGCCTTGGTGCTCGAGTGTTGTTTTAGGAGTAAAAATTTTGGAATAGGTTTTGAGTGAGATAAGCATTGGACTTAACTAAGGGGTTGAAGTCTATGGGTGCTCCCTTGGGTGAAGTATTGAATAGGCAAACATGTTAGAGGAAAGTAATAATGTAGTTCTATCTGCCCAAATGATACTTTGGTGGATAGTTTGGGTGAACAGTTGACATTGGATCAACAAGTGAAAATGTCTCAGAAAGTGAGACATCTCGAAAATTGGAACTTAGTGAAGTGTTAAGAAAGTTTGAGAAGAATCGTGATATCACTTAAGGGCATTGTAAGCCAAGTTTGATTAGTTAATGTGCTGGTTGTATTCTAACAAGATGGTTAGGAATGAATGATGGACTTGACCCAAAAATATTTATTTACACATTTAATTGTGGATTGTTGTACACATTTTCTTAAAGCTGTAAACCACCCATATGGCAAATAGAATAGGATTTTGACGCGTGCCAAGTTCTTATAGGGCTAAATGTCTTATATTAGATAATTACAAATTGGAAATGGGAGTTTTTCCTCCTCCTTCTTTAGTAAGAATTTCTTTAGTCTAGATCTAAAGCAATCTGGAGTGCTTCTTTCCTTCACGAAAGTTAAGGTGTTGATTTGGTTCACCGCCTATGAGAGCTTCATGCTAAAGTAAGATCCTATGAGAGCTTTAAGTGTTAAAAATGACCGAAAAAATGGTTACGAGTGACCTTGATGAGTCTCTATGCTCTATAGAAGTGGTTGACGCTGACCATTTGAGGGAAGTCTAGATCTAGAGTTTGGAGGTGAAAAAGGGGTAAAAACCAGGTGAGTCCCTAGATTGACTCTTGCATGTGTAGTATGCTTATCTAGAAACTTTTATGCTAAGTGACCAATGCATGAGACTAGAACTAGTAAAGTATGATGTGACGAATCTAATAAGGAATTTAAGAACGAGTCTAATAAGAAGTTCATGTGTGTTTGGTAAGCATAAGAATGTCTGTCGTGAGTGAGTCAATGCATGATGAGTCTGTGTTTGTGTCTGGAGTCATCAAAGGGGTCCGTCGGGACTAAAAACACAAATCTCGGAAAAGGAAAGTCCATGGCCATGGTGCTGAAGCACCATATCGTGTATGGCCGTAATTGGTGGGTTATGGCATCATATGGAAAGAAGACCATATCTTGTGAGACTGTAACTAGTAGGTTATGAAATTATATGAAAATCAGACCATATCGTGTAAGACCGTAATTGGTGGGTTATGGCACCGTATGGAAAGAAAATCATATTGTGTAAGACCATAACTGGTGGGTTATGGCATCTTATGGGAAGGACTAAGGGAAGGTTATTACCTAACGTGGTTCTCTGTGTGTCCTAGAATGATGAGAGGCAAACACCACTAAGTGTGAGTTTAGACAAATCCCTATCATTTAAAACACCAGTAAAAAGACAGCCTGTAACAACCCGTTTTAAGTGATATAAGAATAGTGGTTTTGGGACCACAATTTTGATGAGAAAATTATTATTTTATTATTATTTTAATTTTTATGGGATTATAGTAAGGTTGTATTAAAATTTCGTTAAAAAATTTTGATGTTTGCTTGACTAATTAAGTAAAAAGAAGTAAATCGTAAAAAAAGTAAAATTTAAGTTCTATTAGTTAAAAGGGTCAAATGGCTATGAAACCTTAAATCAAAGGACTTGAATGGTAAATGGACCATTTAATGTGTTAGTTGATTATTATGGATTAGATTTTATTGAAGTTTTGATAATTTTTAAAGGGAAAAAGGTAAATGAGTAAATAAAACTAAATTAACCTAAGAAAACCATGTTCATCTTCTTCATTTCATCCTATCACCACTGAAAATACACCATTAAAACAAGCTAGGGCATTCGGTCAAGCTCTTTTGCTTGCATGGTGAGTTTTTAAGCCCCGTTTTTAATGATTTTTATGTTTTTGAGTTCGTTGTAGCTTAATTTAGCTAGTCTGGGGGTCAATTCATAAAACTGTTAAAGTTTAAGGGTTATGCCATGAATTTTCTTGAATGGTTTTGATGTTAAATGATTGATTATGAATCTTTTTTTGAAAAACAAAAAAAGTTTTGTTAAGTGATTTTTGTTGAATTTTGGAATTTGGGACTAATTTGTAAAGGTATAAATTCTAGGGTTTTATTGTGAAATGATGGTAAATATGAGTTGTTCCAAGCTCCCTTGCATGTTAGATTAACATGGATTTAGATTAAAATGGTTAGATTTTAAGTTATAAGCTTAATGACAAAATTGTGAAAAAGTTAAAATGTTAGGAGTAAATTGGTAATTTTACATCATAGTGAATTATAGGTTGAATTGAATGTTTGTGGTTAATTGAAGTATTTATTTGAATATAATTATCTATTTAGATCAAGATAAACCTCAACCGGACTTAAATCGAGGAGAGACGAAAGCTTAGGATTAGTTTGATCTAACTACTACGCCCCTAATCATCGAGGTAAGTTCATATGAATGTTTATCTTATTTACGTTATTTAAATTGAATGTTATTATGTTATTTATAATTTAAATGGATCGATATATAAACATATCAATGTTATGATGAATTAACAGATACCGAGTCTCGGTTGAACCTTAGGAATTCTTAGGATACAAATGACATGTCATTAGGGATTTCATGTTTCGGGTACAGGTCTTGAATGTCTTACCGATGGTTGAGGTCCTACATTTGTTGCAGACTCTCCACAGTTCGTGTGAGTAGCATCGTGTAGCTTACATTCCAATCCACAACTTGTGTGAGCAGGCCCATTTAACAGCTCGTGTGAGCAATGATGTAAAGGAAAGGTTATGATTTTATTTACAGTCACACTTGGTGTGAGCTTTCCCATGTACCCAATGTAATTCTAGATGGTTTAATGAGCAAGGAAAGGGAACGAAAAGGTAAGTATGCAATTAGATCGAATCATGACTTTACGAATGGAAATATGAACTACTTGATGATGTACATATAGTTGATTTCATATTATCATGGAAAACTTTCTAACTTGTGAGTTGATGATGTTGCATAGGCATTTCTAAGCTTATGGTATTGATGTTGAATTGTATTTTTATTGTTTTTGGTTTATACAAACTTAAAGCATGGTTGCTTACGTAGTTTATTTCCTTTATCTTATAGATCATCGAAAGCTCGAGTTGGTTGGAAGCTCATCGAAGATCTACCATACTATCCAAAAGTCAATTTGATAGTTTTTGTGCAT
Organism: Gossypium raimondii; assembly: GCF_025698545.1. Classification (NCBI taxonomy): domain Eukaryota; kingdom Viridiplantae; phylum Streptophyta; class Magnoliopsida; order Malvales; family Malvaceae; genus Gossypium; species Gossypium raimondii. Next base: position 35,862,815 of record NC_068565.1, read on the forward strand.
TTTGGCCAAGGTTTATAATGGCATGTATAGGATGGTTTGTAATGGTGTTTTGATGAGTGTTTTTTTTTGGCATGTATAAGTTTTGAAAGTTAACTTTGTTTGGTACCTCTTGATGCCTTGTCAAAATTTGTCACTTTGGTTACCTTACTATGCATATTTGTATGGCTTTTTAGGGTATGTTTGAAATGGTATGATAATGGTCAAGTTTGTGGCATGTTTTGGTAAGTTTTGAATTAGGATGTGATGCTTGAAATGTGGTAGCATTAATATGTTTAGGTAGTTTTTGTTTGTATGCATTTGTGGTGCCTTTGAGTGCCATATTGGTTGGTTGAATTAGGGTCTTGGTAATGGCTTATATATGTCTTTTTAGGTGAGGTTTTGGTGTTTTGAAAGTGTGCATTATTGGTCTAAAGTTTTATGCATGACATGGTTTTGAAATGGCTTGATTTTAGGTAAATTTGGGTCCACACAGCCTAAGACACAAGTGTGACTCACCTGTAGTGTGGCACACACGGCCCCATGCGATTACTGCTTGTGTGTCATATGAAGATTTCTTTAGGGTTCAAGTTAGTGAATTACACGGCCTAACACATGGCCTTGACATGGGCGTGTGACATGGCCACGTGACCCTACTCAGAGAGTTACACGGGTGAAGACACGAGCTGGGACACGGTCGTGTGTCCTTAGTTCAAAGGTTACACGGCCTGAGACACGGGTGTGTGTCTCAGCCGTGTGAGGTACACAACTGTGTGACCCCTATTTTGCAAATTTTGCATTCTTTTTCCTAAATTTTCCAAACGCTTTCAAATTGGTAGTGATTTGTTTCTAAGATATTTTTAGGGCCCCGATGGCTTGATTTAGGGATAGTATGCATGTATATGAATGGTTTATGATATGATTAAATTATTGAATGGTAATAAGTTTAAATGTTTCTGTTTGTACGGTAATACTCTGTAACCCTAATTCAGCGACGAAGACAGGTTAGGGGTGTTACACAGCCTTTGTGGCAATCTCTGGATAAGGAAGCCATTGTGGCTATCTCTAGAAAGGAATGCCTTTGTGGCACCATCTAAAGAATGACCCTTGCCATAATCATTTGAAAGAAACGCCTCTATGGCAGACTCTAAATGAAAAGAAAGGAACCCACGACAAACTCTGATAAAACAACGTATGAAGTCTTTTGAAGGAACGATAAGTATGGTGAACACTGAAAGAAAAGCTCTGTAAGAAGTGTTATGACAACCCAATATAGTAACATGGTAAGAACAACGAGACTAGAGTGCACCAGAGTATGTGGCGAACTTAGAACATTCTATTTGAAAGGCCCTCTGCAACAGGAATGGTGAAGGAGTCACGAAAGAATAAGACAAGGAATGTGATAGTGGTACAGAAGATATGAAAGGCAAGATATGACATTAGTGCGAAGCATGACACCCATGGTATAATGAATAGAATATAAGGAATGTATACGCTAGATTAAGTTGAAGAATAGAAGATAAGGAGTTAGATAAAAGAGTTCTCATATGAGACTCAGGTAAATGAGGGCTTACTCACTAAGTTCTATTGAACTTACCCCTGTGTTCTTATGTCATAGGTAAGTCGATTGAGGCTAAGCCAGAAAGGACAATGCCAGGGCTACGCCTAATGAGGGTTGCATTAGGCTGTTATGATACAGAGCGAGTGAAGCAACGTGTTCGAGTGTGACAAGAATACTGTGAGTAGGCTAGGTAAACTATTCGTAAGCCTAGCAATGTAAATAAAATGTATTGGCCAAATAAATGATGTCAGTGACATTGTTTAAGGGCAATATAAGTATTGTATATATATTTGTACTTGTAAGTTCTCGTTAAGTGAAAAGTTCTGTTAAATAGTTGTAAGTATACATTGTACACTTAGACGATTTATTGGTTGGGCAACATTACATAATAAGATGTATAAGTTTGAAAATTTTGTATGAACAAGTTTAATTAAAGATGATTAGAGAGCGTAACACCCGAGATCCGGATCCGGTGAATTGGATCGGGTCAAAGTCGTTACATAGTTTTTATGAATTGGTTAGTTAGTCAAGGTATAAGTGGTGCGTACCAAAAGTCAGTGGTTTTGCAAAATGAGGTATCGAGATATCATTTTCATGAACCGAGCTCGTAAATATTTATGGAGTTTTTGTATAAATAGATTGAAGTTCGGTTTAATAATTTTAATGATTTGATAGTTAATTACGGATAAAGGACTAAATTGTAAAATTGATCAACTTTAATTGCTATAGATTTTTAATTAATTAAAGGACCAATTTAGAAAATAGACCATTAGTATATGGTCAAACAGTGGTGGGTAATGATTGGAATCCACCAAATTTGATTAAAAATGGCTAATATTAGTGTAATCAAAGTTTTAATTAATTAATTATAATTATATTAATTTAATTAAAGTATAAATGTAGTAAAGTAAAATAAAACAAACCATTTTTTCTTCTTTCTTCTTTAATTGTCTCTTCATCGAAACCGTACAAGCAAAAGATGGTTTTGAATATCAACTTTTGGTCCTCCATTATTGGTAAGATTCAAGTCTGTTTCTTGTGATTTATATGTTTTTGAGATCATTACAACTAGGTCCAATTAACTCATATCACTATTTTCAAAATAGTTAAAGATTGCTAAAGTTTCCATTGATTTTAATTGAAGTTTTGAATGTTTATGGTATATTTTGAATAGGATTAAATTATTAAGTAAATTTTGTTAGTTTGAGTTTAAAGAATAAAGTGAATATCTTGAAATTGGTATGAAATTTTGTAAATTATGATAATAGGAGGCTTTATATGGACATAATTGAAGTGGGTTTAAAATTTGGATTTCAATTTTGGATGATATGATAAGTTCGGTCTTAGGGACTAAATTGAAATAAAATGTAAAAGTTTAGGGCATTTGAATAATAAAATTAAACTGATATATACTTATAATAGGATGATATAAGATGTTTGGAATTGATAAATTGAATTGAATTATTGAATAGATCAGGAAATTGGACCAAATTGTAGATAATCAGGGAAATGGTAAAATTTACTGATTAGTCCTTAGAGAGTTGTTGGTTTGCTGTTTTGACAAGGTAAGTTCACATAGTATGATTGTATTTAAATTTTTTTATATTTGGTTTTCGAATTCTTTTTTGTTTGATAATAGTTTGAAAGGTTCACAATTTGGTACAACGGGTGAGTGATGGACTAAAACATAGAAAAGTGATAATCTGATGGATAAAAATTAAAATGATGAAATGGAATCTGGAATAAAAATGAATTGATAGTTGATTATAATTGATCAAATTGTGCTGGTATGAAATTGATCGATTGTTGATGGTAAGGACCAAATTGAATTGATTTGAGATTTTTGCATATTAATGTAAATGTAAAATTGATTTTGTATTGAGAAGAATTATGTTGGTATATTGATATGTATCGATGAATTGCTATTGAACAGATATAATTGAACTAATATATTGGCTTATGGTGGAAATTGAATAGGGTTACCATATTAACTGTTTGGGTAAAGTCGGATATAGTTGGCATTTCATAGGATAGAAAGAGTTCAGGGTTATTTTGACTACGAGCCGATGAAGCACTGGGTGCCAAATTTCTTCAATTATACCAATGAGACACTAGGTGTCAAACTTACTAATGAGAGTTGGGCATAAACTATTTACTTCAGATTTATCCGATGAGGCATTGGGTGCCAAGCTAGTGTGTTGGTTGGATTCGTGTATCCGTCCGAGTCCGAGTCTGAGTCGAGTTAATAGGGGGAATAAATGGTAAAAATCGTGATAAGTATAATTGAAATGATGATGAAAGAGTACTCAAAATCATGAGATTGAAAATTAGGAATGAAAAGTTTTATTCGATAATTGAGATGGCAAATAGATATGAAATGCGAAGTAATGTGATATTTGATTTGTGAGATGTAAACTGGATTGATAATTGAGATATGGTAATACGAAGTTTATTAATGATATATATGAATATTGATAGTATTGAATGCTCATATGTATCGGATACACGAGCAGATGGCCAATATGGAAGTGTGATAAATATATGAACTTGATGTAGAAATTGAATGATAAATGGAATAATGATTGTCATTTTATTGAAATTGGGTGTCTTGTTGACAAAAAATTAAATGATACTATATAATCTTTAGATTGATTAATTGAAGCTTGTATACGTTGATACATGTGTACCATTGAGAATTTTTGTTGTCATTGTGAATTGAAATGTTTATTGGAATGTTGTGAATGGTATTGAGTTGTTGATTTCCATGCGATAGTATTAAAATTATTTGAAAATGCTAATTCAGATTATTATATAAATTGGTTACGGGATGAACTCACCTTGTTGATATAGGATTGTCGGATTTAGGCAAAATCGTAAAGTTGAATAAGTTGTATAAATTCATAAAATGAGGTAAGTTGTTTTAATAATTGTGAACTTACTATGTGTTTGTAATGCTTACTCCCTTGTTTCCCGTTTTCCTATAGATTGTCAACTTGTGGAATGTGTTAGGCGGATCGTCGAGAAGCTCACGCTATCCCAGTATTGATTCAGTAGTCTTTCTAACGTTTAAAACTCAATTTTGTCGCATGTATATAGGCAATTCAGTTTTGGTCAATCTTGAGTGTTGATGCTTTAGTTCTTGAATGTGGTTTGTGTTTTGATTGGTTATATGTTATGTACATGGGTTGATATGTGTAAGTGTTTTACATGATTGACAATAGTATTGAAGGCTTGCATATTATGTTTGCATGTTTTGTATCTCAATATATATACATATATGCATATATGTGTGATGAAAATGGTTATGTTAATGACATCTTGTTGAGTAGTACGACATATATGCTTAGTAGCTTAAATGGTGATTAGGTGTAGTTCTATGAGATGAATTTGGTAGGTAAATGGTGGTGAAAGAAATGAATGGTATGTTTGTGTTGAACTTGAAATAATTTGGTAAGTTTTGAAGCATGTTTTAATGACTGTTATTAAGTCATTTTAAGATGTTTTAAATGGGTAATGATGTATGTCATGTTGAATTGTTGAATTGTGATGCTAATTGTGGCATATTGGTTAGGTACTTATGATGGTTGTTATAAGTGGAGTTTTTGGCATGTTTTTTTATGCTTTTGAATAGGTTAAGAGATGTTATAATGCTTGCTTGTGGCTTAAGTGAACTTAGGACTAAAAAGTTTGTTTTGAAAGGTACCTTTAGGTATACACAGTCTGACACATGACCGTGTGCCATATAGGAGCATTTGGCACAACCATGTGGTCTGTATGTTTTGGGTGCTAATTGGTGCACATAGTCATAGTCCCCCACACGCCCTAGCAACACAACTATGTGAATATTTGTAAAATTTTACAATTAGGTCCACACGACCACAGTTAGTTACATGGCTTGTCTACACAGCCTTGTGTCCCCATCTTCACATGGCCTCAACCTTTCACACTGTCAGAGGACACGGCCGTGGGACCATTTGTTTACAAATTTTCCCATCCTTCTGTATTTGTTTCAAATTGATCCCTGATTGATGCTGGGTTAATTTAAAGCTTTTGTAAACTCGATTTAAACCCGAATTTGGTTGTATTGAATGTTATATTTGATTAAATGTAATAAATTGATATTGAATTGAAATTTTGATCTATGAATTGCATGTGAATGTTTCATATTTGTCTATAGCATACTATTACTCGGGTTCAACGACCGGACCGGGTAAGGGGTGTTACAAGGTAACACACAAATGACAAGGTCTTTGGACGAGCACTTGATGAGTTTCATACTGGTATATAACAGGAAGAGCTCAGTCATGAGAACTTGAGTGGAAAGACTCTATGACTAATAATATTGTAATTAATAGATGAAGAGTCGAAGCTTAATTACAATTTATTTGAGCCATGATTATATATGTTCAATTGGTCCCTCCACTGGCTCGATTAACCTTGATGGCTAGTAAATGAATTGATGAGATAAATAAATGAAAACGACGAATAAGAGAAGTAGATCACGTGTATCACTATCCCCAGTAAATGTGTTTTCTCACAATGAGCAAGAGATGACTGAGAGATCAAATTAAGTAATTCAAATTAGTATTTAATTGATTTTAATTCAATAATTGAAGTTCGAAGTGAAAATTAAATTAACTAGTCATCACAGTTTTAATGGACAAGTAAATTAAATTTATTTACTCATATATTCTAGTATGTTATGAATTTAATAAATTTAGAATTGAGTTGAGAAAATAATTGAATTAGGAAATTAATTAAACTTATTTAATTAATTAAAATAAATAAAATAATATTTTGAGAAATAGAAAATTGTTTATTAGGTTGTTTAAATGATATGAGTTGATTTAAAGACCAGACAACACATATAATTGTATACAATACATGAGAAAGACCCAATGGCCCATTTCACATAAGGTGGGCAACAAAAGTAGTTCCCAGAACAAGGGTGTCTCTACCCATAAATAATTCTAGTATGGATTTTTTTCTATTAAAATATTATTATTTAGTTTATTCTTTTTTAACAAAGACTCTTATCATTTTCTCTATAAATAGAGACAATTGGCTAGGTCAAAGATATATCATATTAAGGATCGATACTTTTTCAAAATTCAATGAGATTTGTTTCCCTAAATAAATTCTAAATTTTGAGAGAGTTAGACTTTTAGTTTCTAGCCTTTGAGAGATTGATATTCCTACTAAGTATCAATAAAGATTTCATAAGTGTTCATTGGTTCATGACTTCACCCACACTCTACGCAACACGATGTTTGAGAATAGTGAGAAGATTGTGTTTGTTGAAAGTGAAAAACAATATTTACCGCTATTCCTAAACATAGGTAAGAATTGGGTAAAAAGTATATTTCTATAAATATCACAAGCACTCGATTTTACAAAAAAAAAAATTTCACTGTACAACAAAATTGTTTTTTAAACCGACTTTTTTCAACAATTGGTATTAAAGCTAGGTTGTGATATATTTATAGTGTGAACTGATTTATCAAATTAATTCTCTCTTGTGGTTGTTTGATTAAATTGATGAGAAATGACATTTTGCATTTATGAAAATGTTTTGGATTTATATAAATGTGAATGTATGGGTGATAATTATTTTTTATGATGTAATAAAGTGTTTTTGCAAAAAATTGTGGTTTTTAGATTTTACATCAATTGTAATTTAAGTTTTATAATTTTTGGGTTTGTAATTAAAACATAGACTATCTTCTCCACGCAGATTTTTTAATTTTTTTTTTAAATTTCGAAAATCTTGTTCATTGGAACTGGATTAGGATTTTTGTAATCCTAAATTTTTTTATGAAACCCAAAAAAGCATGGCAGACCAATAACCCAAACTGGATGAAAATCAAATGGATGATGACGAGCAACCTTGGGCAGCAGTCAACATATAATAATGTGGGTGGAACTACCAAAACCATTGTCCAGTGTGCGACACCCATGGGATGGTCAGGGCGTCACACCCCAAAAAATGTAAGAGTGAGACCTTTTAGGGCAGGTAGACCGAGATGTTAAGGCATCACACCCTAGTCAAAGGTCAACACGTGGAGGAAGCCATGCATTTGCATCCAATTGCACATAGATCAATGTCAAAATGGGCAGGGGCATCGTGTTACAGTTGATCGACACATGCTGATAAAAATCAGTGCAAGGTAAGGGCATTGCACTCTAGCTAAGCTGACAACAATGAGCAACGTCAAGGGGTCTCACACCTTTAACCTGCAACAGGAAAGTGCACTTATAAGGGTTTATTAGAAGTAGTCAAGAGTCACACTAAGCCTAGCAGATGATGGTCTAATAGTAGAAATGGTGGTGGATGGAGGCAACGAAAATCGATGATAAAAAATGAACTTAGTTTCCTAGGTTCGTGTTTTTAGTTTCAGGCTTTTACCCAAAAGGCCTAAAGAATGCTTTGGGAAAAATTGATATGACTTTTAATTATGAGAGTCAATTTATTTTAATTATTATTATTATATTTATGAATTTTATAGATAATTAAATGTTGATAAATCGTGAAATATGTCCATGAATATATACATGATTAAGCATGTCGTATAATTTAGTAAGAATTTCACTTGTACTTGTTTGCATATTTAATCGTTCATGTTTGAAACTGGATTTAGAACCTTACATATTTCTTAAAATATTGAGTGGGAGAAAATCCTTAAACAAGACTTACGACCTCCATCAATGGTTCTT